>NC_064810.1:78233140-78294158 GCF_023721935.1 Panthera uncia
TGTTTTTTTTTTTTTTTTTTTCAACGTTTTTTAATTTATTTTTTTTTTGGGACAGAGAGAGACATAGCATGAACGGGGGAGGGGCAGAGAGAGAGGGAGACACAGAATCGGAAACAGGCTCCAGGCTCCGAGCCATCAGCCCAGAGCCTGACGCGGGGCTCGAACTCACGGACCGTGAGATCGTGACCTGGCTGAAGTCGGACGCTTAACCGACTGCGCCACCCAGGCGCCCCAAGAGTGCCTATGTTTTAAAAGCAAGCTCCTAATTTTTTTTTCTCAGGGGAAAAATATTTCTTGTACCATAAGTTTCCAGGTGAGGATAGTATGGGTTGCAAATAACATATGTTGGTTCGCCTCAGCGAATACTATCCAAATGAAGGTATCAGAGCACGATTTCGTAATTGCAGAATAAATGAAGGAGAGATCTCAAGCCTTCTTTGGATTTGATTAAAGCAGGCACCAGATAAAAATGCAAACTATAATAAAAACACTCAATACATGTTACTATTATTAGTAGTATTATAATACATACTAAATAGTACCATTCAAGATAGAGATAAGAACGTTGCTGATGTAACTCAGAGACTGTAAATATATGCCCCGTTGGGGATGTATGTTCTAACCATCACCGGTATTTTTGAAGAGCTGCTAGAACAATAAACCCAATATAAGTACAAAAACTCAGTGCAAATCCCCACAGTGTGAGCTTACTGATAGCAGTATATAAAACATCTAACAGGAACTTCATCTTTTATAGAAAATATTTGCGTTAGATAATATACCTTTTAATCTGAACGTGGCTGAGTAGAATTTAATTCCTGAACAGCTGATCAAACAAGAGAAAATCCAAGCCACTTTACCAATCTCTGTGAAAACAGAAGATCCTTCGAGGTTCTGGTGCACCTTTTATTTACAAGACATTTATGAGGGAATTAATGTGTGTCCACTTAGGGGATCTGTCAGTGTTAAATGCCTTGTGGACATCTGGTAACCAATCAACTCAGTGAAATAATAGAATCACATTATTATGATTAAAGTACAGAAGAGAACATAACTTAATTGTTTTCTGTGCGGTGCATAGATTATATGAGAGCCTGGGGATCTTACCTTTTTAGTACTATCTTTAGTTGTCAGTCCCCAATAGCAGTATGAAAATAATTGGCAAGAATTATGTAGTCATGACTCCACATATATATTTATTCTTTACTTAAAGCCTAAATTGAATGGAGCATTTGGTCAAAGTTAATTATCCTTCAGCCTCAGTTTTCCCACCTTCATCAGTAGGGGGTTGTACTGGGAGGGAGAGTGATATCCCTTTCAGATCTGACTGACAATTTGCACTTCAACACTGACAAAGGTGACAGAGGAATGTTGATTTTTCACATTTTAATAAACGTATGGAGCATAGCTCTTTTCTAATGTATGGAAGGTATTATTTTTTACTTCCTAGTTAGTTCATCTGCGTTCTTCCTAAGTTTGATTCACTGAGTGTAGCATTCTAGCCTGTTTATCATCTAGCCAACATTAACCGTGTAGATAGTGTTTTCCTTCCTCCTTGCCACAACCACAGACCTCAGCAATCCTGAACAACCTGCTACTTCTTTTAATGGGAGGGCTTGAACAAGCAACTCCTCTTTTCTAGGCCTTAGTTTCCCCATCTAAAAATAGGCATACTAGGGCGCCTGGGTGGCTCAGCCGGTTAAGTGTCAGACTTCCGTTCAGGTCGTGATTTCACGGTTCTTGGGTTTGAGACCCGAGTCGGGCTCTGAGCTGACAGCTCAGAGCTTGAAGCCTTCTTTGGATTCTGTCTGTCTCTCTCTCTGTGTCTCTGCCCCTTCCCTACTCATGCTCAGTCTCTCTCTCTCTCTCTCAAACATAAATAAACATTAAAAAATAAAATAAAATAAAATAAAATAAAATAAAATAAAAAAATAAAAATAGGCACACTAATGGAACCCTTAATATTACGAGGCTTCAATAGACCATGTTTTGCAAGTTTTTAGTATGTGGTAAGTAGTTGGTAAGCTTTGAATGTTAGTGGTACTAATTTTCTTGTCACATATGCTGTGCCTTCTAGCCTCTCTTTCTTTTTTAAAAACGTATATTTATTTATTTTTCAAAGGGAGAGAGAGAGAGAGAGAAAGAGAGAGATAGCATGAGCAGGGGAGGGGCAGAGAGAGAGAGGGAGAGAAATAATCCCAAGCAGGCTCTGCCCTGCCAACACAGAGCCCGACATGGGGCTCGATCTCACAAACCATGATATCATGACCTAAGCTGAAATCAAGAGTTGTATGTTTAACAGACTGAGCCACTCAGGTGCCCCTCTAGCCTCTCCTTCTTCGCCTTTGCTATGTCTTGTCATTTCCACAGGCCCAAATCTAAACCAGCCTTCAAGACTTATTTTACATTCTTCTTGCTTCATAAAATTCTTTCTTTACACCCTCAATTGGAAGAGCTGTCTTCTCTGAGTACCTACTCTGCATTTTCTCCATGGTGCTTATTTACCACTCCCTAAGATTTATTATAGCTATATAAATGTACGTAAGAGAGTATTTGTGTGTAAACTTCCAATGAGTAGATGTATGTCCGATTCATAGGTATAGTTCACTCAGCATGTCATGCAGCAGAGTAGGTTCTCAGTGCTCACTGAAGAATAAACGAATGGTCTGTGAGTAGTCTCAAATGGCACAAATCTCTATTTACTTGGTGACAACATTCTTTCTTAATGCCGCAGTTGACAGGGGAAAATGACATCAGTGGCCATTCTATGTTAGGCGTAGGTGACACCAGAAAGATACAGCACATGGTTTGGATTTTAATTGCCACGGCAGCATGTGATGATCAGACTCACTTATACTGGAAGCTTCAATCATTTCAGTTTTCTTTATCCATCTTATGAAGTAAGCCCCAGTAGGGCTTGCTTTGCTATCCACCAACCACGGGGCTCACACTTACAGAGAAAAAGATTCACTAAGACTTCTTTCACATTTGTTTATTTCAAGATCATGCAAATTCACTCTTGATCCTAGTGCAGGACCATTGTTCTTGGCCTTGGCTCACGCTATTCTCAATACACAGACAATTCTGTTTTATGGTGACGTAAAATATACCTTTAATTCCAAATATCAGACATGGAAGAGGGCTCAAAGATCATCTGGTCCTCATTATTCATTTTACTGAAGGCTGACATATGGAGAGGTGAAGCCATCTGCCCAAGATACCCAGTGAGTAGCAAAGATGCAGAGATGGGGCAGAGATGGGGCAAACCCTAACTCCCCTCTCTTACCTCTTATTCTACGACACTGCCCCAAGGAATCTGCTCTTCTAGATAACTGGTGTGTTTCATTAACCTGATGTGAATGTTAGTTTTGTCCCTGAAATTTCTTCATGTTCCACTACACAACAGGTCTGCATCCGAGAGAGAACAAGACAATTGATACAAAATAGCTTCCCATAATTACAGAAAGACAGGAAGAAGCAGTTAACGGTATTGATTATGAGGAAGAAAAAAAAAAACTCAGTGGAGATAGTCTTTCACTTAATTAGACCCAAGAAAAAAGAATGATTCAGTCTTGGAATGGAGGTGCTGGGGCTGTCCCAGCCAACAGAGGGACTTTCACGCCAAGGAGATGGAACGGTAGTACCTGGAGAGATCGTCTTCAGAGAAGTCAGGATACATACCCACAGGACGAGGCAGCAAATACATCAATGACCACCTGGAATTCTTTAGAAGTGAAAATGAGTGCTTTCATTTGAGGAGTTCAGTTTTTCATTACCTAGAATGTGCTTCAGTGTCAAGGACTTGCTGGAGACTGGGAGAGAATTTGTATGAGGAGGCTCCTGCTTTCAGGGAACTGAGTCTAGCAGATAAGACATATTCATTAAAAATCATTAAATGCTCTAACAGAGGTTTTTATAGACTACTAGGAAAGAAGAGAAGTGTCAGTTATTCCCTCTTTTTTTCTTTTCTTCTTTTCATTAGTATTTAAATTTGGCTTGTAAGCCTAAGTTGTTTTATTCTGGGTAGAACAGATAAATGATAGGTATAATGACATAGGATACATTTTTACAACATAATCTCAGTTAGCTTTGAAAGTGTTAATATCCTTTTACATACGAAGAGGCTGAGAATCAGAGAGATTAAATAACTCGCCCGAAGATGTCATCAGCCGGTGTGGTGTTGGAAACAGGTCGTCTGATTTCCAATCTAGTGCTCTCCCCACTGTATCTTAGGGGAAAGAAGTGAATTAGAGGGAAATTGTGACTTGCTGGAGAATTAAGAGCAGATCAGCTCCAGACCATCTTAATTTAGCTCTTCTGTATATAACACACATGGGTATTACTTCTCTGTTATTGTCAGAGGAGAATTGGATTTAGGCTCTGGGGTTGAGATTTGGTTCTGTGACCTGATTAGGGGTACGATTTCCAAAGAACTGTTTGTAATCTTTCCTTTCACATACTTAATATAATCGTTTCAGTTTTGCTACGTAAACGAATAAACAAACAAATAAAATTCATAACCTCCGCTTTAAGCACCCCTTTCCCTGCTTAATCTCTCACACCCAGGTTTCAGTAAGACTCAGGCTTGGACATTTTTAGCCCGAAGCAAATATAAGCTATTAGTCTCAGTCTTTATTCTACAGGCCATGGAATCTGCCTCACTTATGACTGGATAGTGGCCATATCTTCCCCCTCTCTGCTCTTATATGTATATCCTATGAAAAGTGGTCTTGAGGCTGGGATTTTCAGAACTGAGAAATTTCATTGAAAAGTATAAATGAGGTCAATTTTTGCTAAGTAGGCTTTTATGCCACTGAAGCTGATAGAGCTCTCAAGGTCTCAGGTAAATATTCTAGGTCACATAAGTAGTTCTCTTCTTCCCATGTTTCAGATGTCTCTGGAATAGGACCCATTAAGATGGTAAAATTGTTCTCCAGATGTGAAACAGTTCTATTAAAATAAGAAATATTTCAAAGAAATTCAAGCTTTCAAAGTAGAGTTCAAATAGTTAAGAAAGATAATGCATTCTCAGTTAATTGCTGGTTAATTATATCTTTCTTGTATAAAAAATATAAAAGTACATTTTCAGCTCTAATGCTACATTAAGGTCAAATGGCACACTTTAGGAAGGAATACATTAAGCGACGCTAGAATTGCTATCCCTGGTAACAATTTATTTGACTATAAAATACACATTATGAAAGTCAAGATTTACTAATTTAACTAGAACATAGCTCTTTATTCCTTATTGTCCATCAAAATTCTCCCACTTACTCCCCAAACATAAGGACAGAAGGCAATGATTTTACCAGACTTCTCCCCAACATCTTCTTCATCACCATTTGTTTGTTGTTATACACAGATTAACATGATGTACTCATAAGACCACTCAAGTCAACACCACCACAGTGTTATCTGGAACCTCCTGGCTTTCATGCTTTTCTTCTCAGGTGATTTACCTATTTGTCATTGCAGTGGACAGATTTCTAATATTTTTCTGTGTCCTTCTCCTCCTTTCTCCTTTCTGGTCCCAGTCCTTCTCTGATACCTGTTACCTCCCTGACTGTGGCATTCTGAACTGTTTTGGTAAATGCCCCCCCCCCCCGCCCCCTGTTCATTTTTAGCCGTGTTGTTGGACAAGATCTACTCACTTCCAGTCTGGTATTGATGCTAGAATGGATTAAGTCATTTGGAATGTACCATCCCTTGGTCCTAGGCATTGGTCTGTGGCTGGGCACAACCAATCACAGTAAACCCTAAGACTTTTGGGGGGCACTGCTGGGACATCTCTTTCTTGCTGATCATGGATAAAGAAGCATGAAAGCTTTTGTCAATCATATTGAGACTGGCAATGCAGTCTGAAGTCCTGTGCTGCAGAAGGCACAGTGGAGACACGTGAAGACACTGGGTTATTGGTGGCTTTATTGAACTGTGGTATTTAAACTTATCCCCAACAGCAATAAAAAACAACAACATTTTTACTTTGCTTTTCATATGTATGACCTAACACATTCTCTTAATTTTTAAAAAGTAGTTTTGGGCACCTGGGTGGCTTAGTTGGTTAAGGGTCTCACTTTGGCTCAGGTCATGATCTCGCGGTTGGTGAGTTCGAGCCCTGCGCTGGGCTCTGTGCTAACAGCTGGGAGTCTAGAGCCTGCTTCTGTGTCTCCTTCTCTCACTGCCCCTCCCTCGCTCGTACTCTGTCTCTCTCTCTGTCTCAAAAATAAATAAAACATTAAAAAAAATGTTAAAACTCTAATTTCGGTCTCCTGTACTTTAGCTAAAAGCTTTCTTATACATACATTAGGGCTACCTCGTACATATCTATGTTTATCTTAACTTTCCAATTGAGATAAAAGTTCTGAGAAGAAAAAAAGTTAGACTTTACGGGACTGTGTCTTCTTGACACGTCATTATGTCACAGACTTATACTAGCTTCTTTATAAATACTGCTGATAATAAAGATGACAGTTGCTTACGTTTGTAGAGTATTTTTAATAAATTAGAAAGTAAACACTTTCTAATTTATTAAAAATACTCTACAAATGTTATCTTATTAAATATTCATTCATTTTATAATTCATAAACTTGGCATTAGGATGAAAATGTATACCTCTGCTTTTTTACAAATATAAAAACCGATGTTCAAAGTATTTGAGTAACTTGCCCAAAGCCACAGAGAGCTCACATGACAGAGCTTAAAATTAAGCCTCGCTCCTCGGAAGAATCAAGTAAAGCTGCCCGTCCATTTCAGTTCTAGGGACACTCTGATCAATTAAACAATGCTGAAAGTCTCTGTAGGTCAAACCCTCTTGATTTCTGCTTTCACTCTGCTGCTTGTTATGGTAAGCACATCCAACTCATCTCTGGTGATTAAGTTCCACCGCTTGGCCTCTGATATCCCAGGATCCCATCCTACCCACTGGATCCAAGGAGTCCATTTTTATGGTCAGAGTTCTCACGGTCATTCCTGGCCTACAGAGAAGAGCCCTCATAAGCTTCCCAGAGCTCTTTGTGAAGCTTCCCAGATCTTTGTGGATTTTCTCGGGGCGGGGCGGGGGGGGGGGGGGGGAGGGAGTGAATGAGTAGGTATTACATGATGAAATCAATCTAGTGTAGTATTCCAATCTAGTGTCTCTGTTTTTGTCCACTCTCTTTACTCTGGGCTTCCCTAGGAACTCCTCAAGTCCTCTGACTTGAGAGGTACATCTTGATGGGGATGAGAATACTGTTGACCATATCTTGAAGCCATCCCCAAGGAGGATCTACCACCCTAGGTAACATTTTATTTGCTTTTCTAAAATTGCCAAGTTGTTAACCATTAATGTATTATTTATTTTGCGTACTCTTGAGTGGCTATCATACTGCAGAATGTGCGTGTGTGTGTGTGTGTGTGTGTAGTTTTTGAAATGATGAGTTCTTTCAATTTACAAATATGAATTGATGGTCTATTTGCTAGATGGAAGCTATAAAGATTCAGCTAAAATCTCCATCCTTAGGCAGTTCAAAGTTTGAATGCATAGTCACTAGTGAGTAACTATATTGCAAGACATTGGTTCTCAACATGTGACCCAACTACATTAAAATTACTTGGTAACTTGTTAGACACACAAACTCTTGGGCTCAACCCTAGAATGACTGAGTCAGAAATTTTAGGAGTGGGTCCAAAAATCTGTGTTTAAGCAAGCTCTTCAGGTGATTCTGAAGCAATGAATTAAAAATAAATTTTGAGAACCAATAAAGCAAAAAGGGATTTAACTGTATTAGGGAAATCACCATGCTGAAGATATTTAATTTTTTAAAAAATTTCATTCCAAAATTTTTATCAAATAAATTCATAAACAAAGTTGAATCTCCCCAATTATGTTCCCTTTCCCCTCTCTCCTTGTGGAACTAAATACTATCATCAATTCAGTGTTTACTCTTCTTGTCCAAGGTTTTATGTTTTTACTATATATGTAGGCAATTATAAATAATATGTTATATTGCTTTGTGCTTTAAAAATCTTTATGAATAGTAGCTTACAAATTTTTAAAGTATCACCACTTACATTTTTCATTCATTTTAATTTCTGCATAGTATTTCATTGTACAAATATATAAGAATTATTTATGCATTTCTCTACTGCTAAAGATTTAGGTGTTTTCCAACATTTACAGGAGAGGGAAGCCGTCTTTAGATCTTCCTCAGTGCTATGATACTCATTGATTTCTCTTTACCAAAGACAAAAGTCAAAAGCAAAATAATTCTGCTGGTCTCCTAGTCCCTTTCATTTAGCTATAGGAATTCCATGCTTCCAGGCAACTTTTACATTATAAGTTGCTACATTTAAAAATTTGTATTATAATGAAGTCCATCAACTTATTGCCTCTCTGTTCTTATGCATCCCATCAAGATTTGGCCTCACTGAAATTGCTTCTTCGGAAATTGTCTATAAAGAGAATACGCTGCTGCATCTCAGCAGGTGTTTTAAACTCCCTTGATTCCTATTAGTGTAAGTTCCCATCAGGTAGTCTTAGGGAGATGGACAACTGAACAAATCAGACACTAGTTTTAAAAAACTGAAATACGCTATTTAATATTCCACCTGGAAGGAGCTGAATCAAGAGATTGACCTAGGGGATTAAATAGCAAAGGCTTTACCTGCCTGAGTATATCCAGTCACAAAGAAAATCCATTGCTCACTGGGGCTAGGCCACGGCCATTACAGCCCAAGGCTGTTTTATCTGCTCTCCCTCCTTAGAAATCTGTAAACCCACATCTGGTGTATTTCAGGACTGTAACAATCCTGACTGCCTCCCAGTGGTTCAGCAATGCCCTCTGATCCCGGCCTGAGGGCTGCCCCAGAGCCACATGTGGTTAGGACCTAAGGGAGAGAATCTTAGCATTCCCTGGCTATGTGCTAATCCCTTATTCAGAACTTGAACCTGTGCTAGAGGCTGTGTTTTAACCCATCATTCTATACTTGAACTTGCTCTACCATACCTCTCCAAGAGTCATCCATACTCTGCTTAAGTTCTTCTAGCGATGAAGGACTTATTGCCTCCCAAGGAGCTTTGGGGCTAGAACAGAGCAAGTCTAATCACTGCTTCAAAGAAAGCCCTCTACAGTTTTGCAGAGAAACCCATGCTTTGGCCCCCTCACAGCACCCACGTACTCTCTTTTCCCTCTAGCTATCTCATTTCCTCCTCCCACTTTTTTTTTTTTTTCACATGACACATATTCCAATTTTTTTTACCCAGCTGTGCTTCTCTGCACAAACTTGAATATGGTCTATTTTTTGTTTTTGTTTTCTGAAAGTAAGAAATTATTCTAACTTTCTTAGGATTTTAACTACAGGGATAAATGTATCAATTTCTTTCGCTTTTTGAATGGACTCTGCCTCATGGCACATTGCCTACGTTGATTAGCTGTTGGTTGAAATAAAGGGTAGTCTACACTGGGTTTTTGGTTCTGTTTCTGTCACCAAGCCATGGAAGACAATTCCTCAAATACTGAGGACTCTTTTTTTTTTTTTTTTTTCATAAGTGACAAAAGTGAGGTTTAGGAAGGAAAGGTGTCATATCCAATGTTACATTCAGTATTAAAGCTTAGTTCTCCTGATTTTCTTACCTATTCTGATCTAGAATTTTCCTTGGGCCTCAAAGTACAGTTCAGGCTGCTGCTTGTTCATACTTTTTTGGGGTGGTATCTGTAGGGAGACAAGTCTTTCTCTTAGATGGATGGAGGGTGAATGAGTTCTGTTTTGAGATGGCACATGAGAATTTTTCAATTTCTTTCTGAAACTAAGAAGCATTTTTAGGGGTGGAAACAAAAAGGGTTTTTGTTTTTTTTTTGTTTTTTTTTTTTTTGCCATACCTGATAACTCTAAAGTGAAAATAAAATGTTGAAGTAGGCTGTCAAAATATTTTGTGACAATTCAACCTTAAAGTGACCTCAAATAAAAGGCAGAGTGCTGTTTGGAAGGCTGATCTATTAGCATGTAGCTTTTTATTTCTCTAAATTGCTAGGTATATCAGTCTCCTTCCTCTCACATTTGTCTTAATTTGTATGGAATGTTGATCATTTAATAATATATGAATATAAAATTCAGGACAAAGCATTAATCAGAATGTTAGGACTGAAGGGATGACCTATGGGATCATCTAGTGATTAGATCAGAAGGAAGACCTTAGTTTTATTCAAGAAGAAAATAGCTGTCTTTTGAAATTTCCATCTAATAGTTGCAGAGACCTTAATCATTTTTTTTTAACGTTTATTTTTGAGACAGGGAGAGACAGCATGAACGGGGGAGGGTCAGAGAGAAAGGGAGACACAGAATCCGAAACAGGTTCCAGGCTCTGAGCTGTCAGCACAGAGCCTGATGCGGGGCTTGAACTCACGGACTGCGAGATCATGACCTGAGCCGGAGTCGGATGCCTAACCGACTGAGCCACCCAGGCGCCCCGAGACCTTAATCGTTTACAGGTACTTTTCATAAGTATCAGTTCACTCATTTAAGATAAATGTAGGAGTGTCTTCCATGTGTGAAGGCTCTCGCCTAGTGCCAGAGATATAAATATGAATATGACATAGTCCCTACCATCAGAAACTCGTGGTCGTATGCGCAAGACTGTCTTAAAAACTTAGAAATGACTAGGTGTGATAGCCAATACAGGGACAGTTCACAGGCAGGAGTACATAAATTTCTCTGTAAGAGAGGGAGTATCGAAGACTTTGCAAAGGAGGCAATAGTTGAGCTAGGTCTTGAGGATGAGTGAAAACTCATAAGATGAAAAGAGTTGGAGAATGATTCAGTCAGAGGAAAAGTAAACGTTCCACACATTGATGAATGACCGACTCATTTGGTAGCAAGTAAAAGAAACCCATTTCATCTTGCTAAGACCAAAGTGGAAATGGCTGATGGGCATCCCGCTTTGCCAAGGCAGGTTACTGCCACGCCACATGAGGGAGTTGAATAAGAACAGAAAAGAAACCTGCTAAACCACAGGTATCTAATTTATAGCTCTGAGTCTAGATTTTCAATTCTTGGTGGGGAATACAAACCCAGCCAAGCTTCAGAATCGACGCCGGCCCTACCAACATGATCAGAGGGGAAAGATCAAGTGGCACACTAATGGCTTCCAAGGTTCTCCACTATGGGTGAAAACATCAAAGAAACGGGCTTGAAGAGTACAAAGATAATGCAGAAGGGGTCCGCTATATGCAGATCTGAGACCTCTAATAAGAATTAAGAACTTTGGTATAGTGCCAAAGAGTGGTATAGGGTGGTGGTGAGTATGTTTGTGTGTGTGTGTGTGTGTGTGTGTGCGTGTGTGTGTGTGTGCGTGTGTGTGTGTGTGTGTGTGTGTGTATGTATTAATGGGGAGATAAAGGAGCTTGGAGAGTTGTCATGAGGAACATTGTGAAAGAGTTTTTACCCTTTTTTGGGTTTTTTTTTTAGATGGTAAAGGACTTTTAAGCATTTTGAGAGTATGGTCAGATTTGTGTTTGGGGTAGTTAAGCATAGAGCAGGCGCCGAAGATGAACTGGAAAGGGATAAACCGAGAGAAGAAAAGACAAGTTAAAGGTAGTGGAAATCGTCTGGGTCTGAGACAATCAGACCCTTGACTAGGCAATGACGATGGATAAAATGGTATGAAATGGAAAGAAATTCAGGAGAAGGAAATCAGAGAGTATCGCAGCCCATTCAAGGTGGCTGGGGATTTACGGGGAAACTAACAGGATTTCCACTTTTTTGATGTGAGCAAGAGTAGCAGAGGGTGCCATTCACCAAGACAAGCAATAGAGGAAGAGAGATTTAGGGGACGCATAATAGGTTGTGGTCGGCATATTGAGTTAAGGCACTGGGGACCACTCAAGGGGGAATAGTGAATAAGAAGATAGACATTCCCCTCAGGAGTGAGCTCTGGTTGGAGATGAGATCTGGGAATCATAACTCATGGATGATAATTGACTTAGAGCAAAGGGTGAAATTTCCAGGAAAAGTGTGCAGAGCCGGCAGAGAAGTAGGGCCAGCCTAGCCAGGCTTCTGAGGGGAGCCCATATGAGGTGGTGTGTGAAAGGAAATAGCCTCAGAGGGGAGGTTGAAAGGAATGACCGTGGAGGTGAAGGAAATCAGAAACGATGAGCGTCTGGGAAGCAAGAATAAAGAATTTCAAGAGAGGGAAATTATCACCATCCTGTGCTACAGACCAGGTAGGTTTGTTTGTTTGTTTGTTTAGTATAGTTGACACAATGCTGCATTAATTTCAGGTGTGCAACTTAGTGATTTGACAAGTTCCTCCATGATGCTACGTTCACCCCAAGTGTAGCTACGAGCCGTCCCGTTATGTTGCCATCACAATGTCATTGACTCTATTCCTTATGCTGTTGGGCCAGGTAGATTTCATTTCCATTTCACAAAGAGTAAACAGAAATTTGGAGACTCAAATGACTCATCAAAATTTGTACGGCTGATCAGCGTCAAAGATCAGACTAGAACCCGATAACTTCTTTTTCATTTTCATTCTGTCCTTTTTCAGCTACAGAACCCCACAGCTGTGCTCTGGCAGAGAAATTCCAGAGCAGCCACTAAGCTTCCAGGGGAGGAGAGGTGGGAGCCCAGGGGATGACCCACACTGCAAAACAGGTGTGGGACTGCAGTCAGAGGTAGCCTCAGAGCCCTGGGTGGCTGGGTGGCCGCAGTGCTGGCCTCTCAGGGCAACCCCCGTCCCCCCCCCCCCACCCCGCCTCCCAGAGACCAGCTCGGACTTCAAGTGTGCCTGTGAGCCTCAGTTTCCTCCCCTGTAAAATTGCAGAGAGGTTAAAATGTTTAGTCTTCCACCTCTAATTTCATAATTGTCTTTTATAATATAGCATAATGGGGTTCTCCCCATTGCAGGAAAGGCATCCTCGTAAACTTTCGATTCTGTTCCTAAGCATGAGGAGGAGAGGTGATGAGAAGCCCTGAGGAAAAACCGGAGACCTTATCTTTATAGACACAGATAATGCAGCATTTTACTAGCTTCTATAAAACCATGGATATGACAGGGAGATAGATGAATTACGTGGGGGGGGGGGTGCTGTGGAGCATGAATAAGGAAAACAAATCAACTAGAGTGATAACAGACGAA
Organism: Panthera uncia; assembly: GCF_023721935.1. Lineage (NCBI taxonomy): Eukaryota > Metazoa > Chordata > Mammalia > Carnivora > Felidae > Panthera > Panthera uncia. Next base: position 78,246,256 of record NC_064810.1, read on the forward strand.
AAGAAAGAAAGAAAGAAAGAAAGAAAGAAAGAAAGAAAGAAAAAAGAAAGAAAGAGACAAAAGACAAAAGACAAGGAAGCCTCACTAATTAAAAATAGCTGAAGCCCTGGAGATGCGTTTAAAAGCAATCACGTTGGAATGTTCAAATTAAGAACAACAAAGAAATGGCAATGCAGCCTCACTCCATATTCTGAGTGCCTTTTATAAAAGAAAAATAAACTGATATTAGGAAAAAGCTTTTCTGTTCGCAAATTCTCCCCTTGTTGCAGAAAAAGAGAAACAGACAACTTTCATATCATTTTCCTCTAGTCTTTGGGTGCTAGAATAAAAGGAGAATGAAATTAAATTCACTTTAAATGTTTTCCTTCCGGGCTGTAAAGCTGCTGACATCATTTATCCCAGCCCTGGCACTTACATAATCTGGGTGCCACGGGAGCCCTTGGAAGTCATTAAATAAAAAGAAGGCATCAAATAATAGAAAAGGAAGGCAATGAAAATGCTAGACCCAATAAGGTAGTCAGAAGTCGCGATTTAAATGTAACCCCAGGACTCTGAATATTAGACATTCAGGAATGAGAAGATTCAACTGGGAAGGATAAAGGGAGTTTAAAAAAAATGCCTTTAGGATTGGGGAGGGGACCACGGTTCCCCAGGGGCAAGGTCGTCCTTCTTTGTAAAGAGGAGGAATGCCACCGTCAACCACAGACTCTGGGAATTCTCGGGCTCCCTGAGCTCTGGAGGGAACATGGGTATTGGGTAGGGTGAATCCAGAGGGTACAGATCTCAAATGTAGACAGCCTGCAGAAATGGGAACTGCTATGCAACAAGACATCTTAGCCTGGGGGATGAGACTTCAGGGCATGCCTTCTTTTGCCTTTCCTTTGCTTCTGGTGTGTCTGATTCTGGGAGTGAGCTCAGGAGGTCTTGTGGCTCTGTGTCCATCGGAAATGGCACCAGCTCAGACAGGTGACTCTCGTATGTACCGCAGGTTCCAACATCCCAAACGCAGGCCCTTCTCAGTCCAGACAGGGTCTGAAGTTACCCTGGGAAACACAGGACCCTTCAATCATGTTCCAGAAGGTCATCTTCGTGGTTCCAGCACTGAGACACTGTCCACCTGCGTCAGGATCTCATGGAGTCCCTCGAACTCCTCACCACCCCTTGCATCTGCCCTTGGTTGTCCTTGGGACACTGGCCCAAAACCAGGGACAGGAGCAGAGGGTCTAGCATGTTGTAGCACTACGCATGCTATTTTCCACTCTTTCCAGGGTAGGTTCAGAAGTAGGAAAGCCCAGAAAGAGTCACTGGGTTTAGAAGGGGACTCTAATGGGCTTTCCTGAAAGGGCACAAACTCTCAAATATGGGAGTGAGAGGTCCCACTGCACAGACATTCAGGGTGCTGCCACTTGCTCATAGCCATGGTCCGAGGAACATGTCTGTTTACAACTGGCTGTGCCCAATCTCCGTAAGAGTCTTAGCACCTACTGGAATAACCTTTGGGGATGCTCCAGGAAAGAGGGCCTGCCAGCTTTCTGACCTTCCATCACATTGGTGAGCGCTCAGATTTATTTTACTTTGGAAGGAGTCAGATTCACCACCCTCTCCTACTTCCTAGGATATCCCCCAAAGAAATCTAGGTCCTAATCCTTGGAATCTGTGAATGTTTCCTTGCATAGCAAAAAGGACTTTACAGAAATAATCAAGCTAAGGGTACTGAAATGGGAAGAGCATCCTGAATTGTCTGGGTGGGCCCTAAATGTAATCATAAGTGTCTTTATAAGAGGGAGGCAGAAGGATGCCTGAGTAACTCAGTTGGTTAAGCATCTGACTTCAGCCCAGGTCATAGTCTCATGTTCAGTGAGTTTGAGCCCTGATTTGGGCTCTATGCTGACAGTGAAGAACCTAGGTGGGATTCTCTCTCTCTCTCCCTCGCTTGTGCTGTCTCTCTCAAAATAAATAAATAAACTTTTTTTTTTTTAAGAAGAGGGAGGCAGAGAGAGATTTGACACAGAGGAAGGCAAGGTGATGCTGAAGCAAGACTCCATCGAAGCTGCTGGCTTTGCAGAGGAAGGAAGGAGCCATGAGCCAAGGAATGCAGGCTAAGACACAGATTATAGCTTCTGGAAGGAACTCTGTCTTTCTGAGTGATTGACCCAGTGAAACTGATTTTGGACTTCTCACTTCCAGAACTATAAGAGAACAAACGTGTGTTTTCCTAAACCTCCAAGTTCACGGTAATTTGTTTAGCAGGCACAGGAAACTAATACAGAACACTCCGTCACAGCTGGTACTTTTATAGGCTGAAAGAGGAAAAGAAAAAAAGTATTTTCAACCCCGGGTGATAGGCACTCAAGTTCAAATTCACAATTTCCTTTTGCTTAAATACAAGTAGGGCTGCCATTCTTTCTGGATGAATGACAGAAAAGACTGGAAAAGAGGCAACTTGCCGGGGGATTGGGAACTCTGCTGAGCTCCTCTTTTGTGGGACATAAATACCCAGGTTGATCACAAGGTGTCTTAAATCCTTAGGCTTCACTGGAGAAGGACTTGACACACTGGAGAAGGACTTCACTGGAGATGCTTGGCACAAATTTGCTCTTCTGCTTGTCCCTTGCTCCCGTTCTCCAGGCCTGCCCACATGGGGCTTAGTCTCCTTGGCTGACCATGCCTGATGCTGGAGAGGAATTTGGTTCTGGAGGCCCGGTACCAAGAACTAAGGGTTAGTTTCTAGCTTAGACTTTAAGGGATGGATTTCAAAGGTTCTCATGTCATCAGGCACATCTTGCCATCAAGGAAAGAAGGTAGATATTGAAGGGAAGAACAGGTCTGGACAAGAAGCAAGTCTTCAGTCTGTGTGTTCCCTGTGCCTTGGATAGGAAATGGTTCCAGCAAAACTAGGCTAAAAATCTCTCAACCTCAGGCTATTTCTTCGAGTAGAGACCTTGGCCTCCCTCAGGTGTTTTGACTCAGGGGAGCACAAGGCTCCTTCTTCTAGCTTCTAGCAATTGTGGAGGCTATAGGTTCAGCTTTGGCTTCTACCCTTTTGATTCAGGCAGGCAGACTGGCTCAAGGTTGGAACCAGGGACCCTGCCTGGAGTGTCATATTTTGACATAAGGAAGATATCCTAGAGCTTGGCATTTTCCAGAGTTAGTACCTCTCTCGTGAGGCATCCCCAAAGTGCGTGATGACTGAATCTTATGAGGTTAGTGAGCACGAGAGACAGAAGTCATGGTTGAAAGTCTTGATGTAAAGCAACTCTAAGATGACCAGGAAGATTGTTTTGCACGTGTCATTGCTATCCTCACCTAATGAAATAAACTTTAGCCTTCAATTCAATTTTGTACATAGTTTTTATCTCTAAGCCAACCTATCTCTCTCTTCCCTTTTCTCCCTCTCCCTCTCTCTTGTTCCTTCTTTTTCTCTCTCATAGTTCTTGCAGCATTGGAAGCCTGAAGAAGCTCAAATAGAAGAATCCATTGGACGGAGGGCCTTGTCTTCTATCCTTCAGATCTTGAAACTAAGGCCAAAGATTAGTTGGTGACAGAGTTAATTACTTGGATTTTAGTATAAGATAATCTTTCTTTTGCATTAGGTGATAACATACTGCAGAGACTATCATTAAAGTGACTTTCATTTTAATATCAAAATGACCCTTTTATGCTCCAAGAATTTGTTGGTATAAAAATCTCTGACTGCCCTTTTTTGCTGTCATTAAACTCACAGGATAGCTGCCTATCCTTGGGTTCTATTTATTCTAGCACTGTATGGGCTGCAGATGGGATATCTTCTCATTGACTCTGCAGAGTCAATAGGGAACCAATAAGGGATTGAGGGAAAGGAACCAATAAGAAATTAACATTTTCCGAATCTAAGAGGTTCTTCAGTCTCAGCAGCTTGGGTAAGTTTCAGAATCATGAGAGTTTTTGTTGCTGTTGTTTGTTTGTTTTTCCTTTTCTATTTAAGAATCCACAGGATGTGGGGCGCCCGGGTGGCTCAGTCCGTTAAGCGTCCGACTTCGTCGTGATCTCTCGGTCCGTGGGTTCAAGCCCCGCGTTGGGTTCTGTGCTGACAGCTCAGAGTCTGGAGCCTGTTTCAGATTCTGTGTCTCCCTCTTTCTCTGACCCTCCCCTGTTCATGCTCTCTCTCTCTCTCTCTCTCTCTCTCTCTCCCCGTCTCTGTCTCAAAAATAAATAAACGTTAAAAAAAATTAAAAAAAAAAAAAAGAATCCACAGGATGTAGTTTAAAAAGCACTGGACTTTAAACAATAGCATAGATTCTCTCACTTAATCCTTTCAACCTTATGAAATAAGTATTATTATCATCCCTAGTTTACACTGAAGCTCAGGGTGGTGACGACAGAGCTGGGGCTAGAATCCAGCTGTGTTTGACCTCAGAGAAATACTTTGCCATCAGCTCTATATTGGATAAGAGTTATTACCCCCAGGCATCTCCTCCTGTGAAACTGACAGAGGTAAAGGAGTGACTTCCAGCACAGGCAAATTTCTAGGGGGTCTTGTTGGATAGGATGTATAGGAAAGCAATCTGATTGGCATAAGTATTAAGTAAATAATGGGAGATACAGTTTGAGAGGTAGAGAACCAATTGGAAACCAGTTGGATAAGTTGGATTTGGTGTGAAATCGGTGTCAACCCTGAAAGGATTGTGCGAGTGAGTGCGCAAGCCTGGGACCAGGCAAAGGTCAGAGTAGATGGAGAGGCCACTTCCAAAGCCCATCCCAGCATTCACTGGTCAAATCCAGGATGACCTGGTGGAAGGGAGATCCAAAGTGATTGTTGGATTGGGTAAGAGGTGCAGGCCTGAGAATAAATCATGAGACATTTTGGAGGAAAAAAAAAAAAAAAAGACAAAATTTGATGACAACTGAAACATAAGACCTTAAGGAGAGGAATTAGTCAAAGGTGATTCTGAGATTCCTTACGGAAGAAAGTGTGCACACAGATTTCTTTTATATCTCAAAACTGTACTAAGACAAGGGCTCCACAGGGACCAAGTAGGGCATAACCCAAGGATTTGGGGAGAACATCAGAAAACATTGCTCTCTGGAATAGAATTTAGAAGAAATGTATGACAGTCGCTGTACATGGAATATTTCCAGGACATAATCAAGTGGAATGACTTATGAGTGTTGCTAGTGAAACTAGAGCTTTTTTTCTATACTTCTCTAAGATATTTCAAAGATCCCAACTTGAAACAAAATTAATGTAAGATGTACGGTAGCCCTGAAGCTTCTAATTGGCCCTGTCTATCAAGATGTGTTTAGGTGTGACCCTGACTGACGCAAGGTGAGAGGTGTTTTTGTGACTAATTAGGCCGAATAATAAGGGAAAAGTGGAGAAGGAAAATTGGCTGCTGATTATCGTACTTTCTAAGCAAGAAAGAATCAGTACTACAGACCTGAACAGCAAGAGTATTAAAACAAGACACAAAGGGGCACCTGGGTGGCTTAGTAGGTTAAGCGTCTGACTTCGGCTCAGGTCATGATCTTACAGTGTGTGAGTTCGAGCCCCACGTTGGGCTCTGTACTGACAGCTCAGAGCCTGGAGCCTGCTTCGGAGTCTGTGTCTCCCTCTCTCTCTGCTCCTCCCCCACTCGCACTCTCTCTCTCTCTCTCTCTGAAAACTAAATAAACATTAAGAAAAACTTAAAAAAAAAGGCCAGAGAGAATTTATTAGATTTTGCCATACTAGAAAAAATACTTGAAAAGATAATCTAATTTCCTCTGTTCTGATTCTTCCATCACTAGACAATCTTCTGATAAACAGTTCCATTTTCAATATCCTGATCCCAGAAATGGGGTGTTTTGGGTGAAATAATGTCAATACATCACAATTAATAAAATTAGTTTCAGGTTGTATTCTCAGACTCTTGTGAATTTGGATAGCTTGAGTCAGTTCCCCAGAACATGATCCACCCCTAGATGAACTCATCCAGTTAAGGCATAAGTTGATTTCATCATTATTAGTGTGTTAGTTTCCTATTACTGCTATAACAAATTACCACAATTTATCAGTTAAAAACAACACAAATTTATTATCTTACAGTTTTGGAGGTCAGAAGTCCAAAATCAGTCCACAGTGTCAATAGGGCCACGTTCCTTCTAGAAGTTCTAGGAGAGAATCCATTTCTTTGACTTTTTCCAGCTTGTAGAGACTTCTCCTACTCATTGATTCATAGTCCCACATCACTCTAATTTCCCCTTGCTTTGTCACATCTTCTTCTATGACCCTGACCTTCCTGTCTCCTTCTTATAAGAACTTTGTGCTTTGGATCTGTCTAAATAATCCAAGATAATTTCCTCATCTCAAGATTCTTAACACAATCATAGCTGCAAAATCCCTTTTGCTATGTAAGATAACATATTCACAACTTCCAGGAATTAGGACATAAATATCTTTGAAGAGAGCAGTTATTCTGCCTACCAAAACCAATATTGCTACATTTTGCCAAACAGGCTAAGGACCACTCCTTGGTTTTTTAATGTTCATAACTAAGGCACAGGTGCATTCTCGAGGTCCTCCTCTCTGAGACTGGGTTTGACCCAAGCAGGTCAATGGCAGCCTTAAGATGGGTCATAGGAAAAACATCATTATAGCTAACTGGGAACCGTGAAGACAAATAGGACTGTTCCCAAATGAGGGGAAGCAGAATGGGGACATCTCGGATATTTGTCACATGATGAACACTTGAAAGAAGTTGGCTCCCAGCCTTTGGATCTGTTCAAGCAGAGGCGAGACTACAACTTGGTAGGAATGTTAAAAGGACATTCAGATGATGGCAGGACTCAATGACCTTTGTGATCCTTCTATTCATGAACATCTATTAGTTTCTTAAATGAATTGGATGGAGAAGTTCCATTTTGTTCAGGAGCCGCTGTCCCTTAGTGGTCATTACCCAATGTATATTTATAATGATGAGTCCGATAAAGCTCCAAAACTTACCATCAAGAAGCAAAAGTCCCAGACAACTAAATGGACTTCACCCTTTACAGCTTCCATTAAACTTAATGAGAATTTAATCATGTCAATAGAAGTGACATAGTCACATCTTGAGACACTTGGGGGAACGCAAGGACTCTAAATGGTTTTGGTGGAATACTAATTCAAATAGCTCAACTTCACATGGAGGGGGCAGGATAAAAGACAGTGAGAGGTTGTGTTAATGCTGCAGCCACATTACCTCTTAGCCTCAAGTGTTTGTCCAAAGAACCACTTCATTAAAAAAGAGTGGTTTGAGCTACTTAATAGCTTTACTATCAAGTCATGAAGGCCCTGAAAAGATGGCCTTGCCAGAAAATTGTTCCCATCCTGTGTGCAGAAACGCCTGGTCTTCGACCTCAATTCCACCTCTGCTTTTCATATTTTTAACTCTTTGCTGATAGTTTCACTTTGGGATTCCTTATTGGCATGTTATTATTTTAATCCTATCTGCCTGTGTATAAATGAAGGAACTGAAGGGTCAGGAAAGATAGGTGAAGGGGCAACAAGGCAGGGAATGGAGGCAGGCACTCAGCTCTTGGAAAAATTGCAGAGTCCTAGAATACCAAAGCTGGAAAGGTTTTTGGAGATTATCCAACCCCGTATATTTTATTATAGTTGTGGTGATTGGGGTCCAGAGGAGCATAGGGAATTGCCCAAGGTCTCACCAAAACTAGTAAGAGGAAGAGAAGGGAATAGATTTCATTTCCTTTAGCCATCAGGTAATGTGTGCTTTGTGCTGTCTTCTGGTGGCCGTCTGTGGCTTTCCTACCCACTTTGGTCTTATAGACCAAAGGTCTACATTAGTGTCTATTTATCTCTATACCTACCTATATATCTATAACTAAAAAAGCTCTAGTGAGTGGTATTCACTCAGATGACCTCTCAACCTAATTAATTACAGCTTGCATTTTTATTATGAACCAAAGTAGTGAGATTGTAGGTTATTGAAGCATCAAAGCAGGTTGAGTGAGAACAGTCCAGGAGCAAAAGTAGAATCTCTCTCTCTAAATTGTCTCAACTAAGAAATGTCCTGGATTTTCTAGGAAGTGAAAACGAGGAGCGTATCTTGTTGTTAATTATCTTTAAATGCTCTCGGTTATCCTATTTACCTGGGGAGAATCGAGACAAACACCCAAAGGTGTAGGTACATGGAAGCGATAACCAGGCTGTGTTTTCACAAGAGTAAATAGTAACGTTATTTGGTTTTCTTGTTGCCCCATCAAGATAGGTTCCAGAAGCTTTAATAATTAATCAAATTAAGACTTAAAAATCAGTCCCCTTTGAGGAAGTTTGTATCAGTTAGCTATCAATTAACACTGATGACTTCAGTTCCCTTCTCAGCGTGCTCGGAAAAATGCGGGATGGAAAAGTGCCACAGTGTGTTAATGGAGCCATAATACACATTGCCTAATGAAGCATGAAGGCCTTGTTTACTCTGAATGCTGTAATTATTTAAGAGCTTTTAAAACCCAATGTCAAACCTTGACTCTCACCTACCTCTTTCTCACGACTGGAATGATGATGCACTTAATGTTTTATCTCAACTCATGGAGGTGAACTGAAAATAAATAGCTAATTATACAATTCCATTTGCCAGATTCTTTCATTGCCACGAAAAGCTTTTGCCAGCCTGGGCTCTGTCACTGAGAGATGCTTCGCAGCAACGTTCAGAGCTACCATTTACTGAAGGAGAGCAGGGCCTCGCATGGGGTGTCCTACGTCATTTACCCCACGAATCCTCACCACCACCCCATGACCCGCAGGTGAGGTATGCGGGACCCAGGTGTGGCGGAGGATACGCAGGAAGCAGAAACCAGGATCCTCGTCTTTCGAGCAGAGTACGGTCTGTGCATTCGTGGGTCTTTGAGTCTGACTCTCTGTGTTTAACCCCTGATTCTGCCACTTTGTGGCTGTGTGACCTCAGACAAGTTATTGAACCTCTCCGTGACTCATCTCCGAGGTATAAAACAGGGGTGATGATAAAAATGGACCTCACTTCAAAGAGTTGTTGTTTGGACTCAACGACAAGCTGGTGGAGTGTTCATAACAATACCTGTCACGCCGCAAGAGCCCAGCAATGGCAGTTTCTGCCATTACTTAACTCCTTGCGCCTGATTGCGTGGCCTCTGAAGAATGTCACCACGCACTCACTGCATGCCCGGAAGAGGCCAGGGGCCAAACACTGGTGGAGAAGAAAGATCAGGAGACAAGAGAGCCGGAGGGGCTGGGATCAGCAGGAGAGGCTTCTTGAAGGAGGTCATGCTAGGGTTAGACCTCAAAGGGTGGAAGACATCTAGACATGTATAGAATAAGGACAGGGCCTGCCAGGGGAAGGCAAAAACACCAATAAAGGCATACAAGAGGTGACCAACTAGGCATGCCCATTCGAATGTTCAAAGCCAGGGACTAACTCGAAGGGAGAGTAGTCACCTAATGCAAAAGATTTGGCTTTGGTTTGAATCTCAGCTCTACTTTAATAACTGTGAGATTCACAGACAAGTCATTGGCCTTTCTCAAACTCATTCTCCAAGCCCATGAACTGGAAGTCATAGTCACACACAAATCACGTTTACAAGTCTTCGTCAAGTGATGTATGGAAAACATTAAGAGAGAGGGGAGCCAAATGTCAAGAGGGAAGAGTGATGTGATGTGATCATTCATTGTTCATGTGCTGTATTTCTCCCGAGTAGATTACATATTGTGGGAGGCAGAGTGGCCCCTGGTGGTTGGTCAACAGATACTACCTGGTGTTGCTTATCACTACGACACAGGAAGTAAAAGTAAATTGGGGTCAATTTGAGAAGGACTCGGTCTTTTCAAATGAGAAGTGTGGACTTCATCCTGTAAGTGTCAGGGAGCCCCAGAAAACTCATAAGCAGGTCAGTGAGATGATGTCCACTCAGAGGCAGGGAAGCTATCCTCAAAAGCGGCCTACAAGATGACCAGGTATAGGAGCTCAAAGGCTGAGTGAGCCTGGCTTTAATAGGTGAGGTTATCTGCTGGTAGAATCTCAGGTGGCATCTCACATTGTGAGATGAAGAAGAGAGGCATCATTTCCACTGCACATATGAGGAAACAACGTCCTAGAGAATCCAATTTGCCTAAATTTGTATTGTCCATTCACGGCAGACGTGGGATTCGAATCCAAGTGTTTGGACTTCTGATCTAGGACTTTATCCTACAGATAAATCCATGAGCGTGGGACAATTCAGGGGAGGAGGGATCACAGAGAAGGTCTCTGGGACCTGTCATTAATGCCAAAATGAGCTATGACTCCCAGGCATTGGGTCCTTGTCCAAATGCAAATACCAGCGTATGTAGTGGGGGGAGGGATCGGGTGGCATAGTAAGGGACCACTCATTTTAGCCATTTATTTATTTATTTATTAAAAAAATTTTTTTAACGTTTTATTTATTCTTGAGACAGGGAGAGACAGAGCATGAATGGGGGAGGGTCAGAGAGAGGGAGACACAGAATCCAAAACAGGCTCCAGGCTCTGAGCTGTCAGCACAGAGCCCGACGCGGGGCTCGAACTCACGGACCGCGAGATCGTGACCTGAGCCGAAGTCAGCCGCTTAACCGACTGAGCCACCCAGGTGCCCCTCATTTTAGCCCTTTAGACCCCAGTGTCGGCAGAATCCTTGGGTGAGGAAAGAGCTTGAGGTTTCTAGCACTCCACAGGGTATGAAGTAGCCAGTGGGCAGGGCACACTTAGAGAGAAAGCCAACTGTGTCAGATTTGCTCAGTGTCACCTGCCCTTTGCAGGCCTTGGCCTGTGTCATGTCTCACCTTCCTGTTGTCATCAGGACAACATATTTCTGGGCAGGATCTCTGACTTAGTGTTCTTTCTGTCTTCCTCCACCGCAGGTCACGGGCAGACGACATCGTCGTGGGTTTTAAAAGTCTGGTGTGGCCAGTGCCCGCTGCCCAAGGCGAGGGCTGAGGTGTGAGGGAGAATCTGATACCGGACGTTCCCTACAGACAGATGCCTTTTGCTGCCTTACCATTTCCCACTCCCAAGGGTGCTCAAGGAGCGGAAGGTCATGGCAGTGCTCCGGGCGTGCTGACAGTCACAGGCTCACACAGTGTCTGTATAGTGAGTACTGGAAGTTATGTTGATGCAGGGCCCCTCGAGGCCTGTTGGGACAACAAAATGCCACCAGGCCATGTTCCTGTCTTGGAAACAGCTGCTCGAGAATCTATCACGGAGACGAGGAGGTTTACACGAGTCCTTCCTGATAAGGCCCCCAGGCCTCTTTAGCGCTAGAGGTTCACAGGGCTCCCTTCGGGAGAGAGCAACGTGATAGCTTTTTGGAAAATGTTTTATTTTGCCCTGCGTTGTATCATTCTTATCATTTCCTTCAGCTGAAACTAGAGGCTGATGGTGAGAATTTCTGGTTAGACGCCAGCGTCCAGAGTGAATTCTGCGATCTATTTGTGATGATCTGGAGTTACTGCCTCCCTCTCTGCCCAGCCCAGGTTAAATTTCACCCTCTCAAGCATGACCTCTGATTTCTCTTGCCCCAAGGAGGAGTCCCACCATCTACCCTCTTCCATCAAAGGCCTCAGTCTTCCTGCTACTGCATTTCCTATTGATTTCCCCATATGCCTTAAGCTTCATACACCTCCTCAGTCTCATTTCTCCAAAGCCCCCAGCTCTGTCCACCTCCTTGTCTTTCTCATGCACTTCTCTACTGGAAAGCTGTTTGCCAACATTGACTATGTATGAAAACCCCCCCTTACCAAAAGTTTTATTCTCTTTGAAACCTTCTCATGTCACTTTCTTAATTAAAATGCTACCTTCAGTGCTCCCAGAGCCTACTGCTTGCACTAGGTTATTGCCTTCTTTTTACTCATGTATTTTATATTTTTTTTAATGTTTGTTTATTATGTTTGAGAGAAAGAGAGATAGAGCATAAGTAGGGGAGGGACAGAGAGAGGGAGGGAGACACAGAATCCGAAGCAGGCTCCAGGGTCTGAGCTGTCAGCACAGAGCCCCGACGCAGGGCTCGAACTCACCAACTGTGAGATCGTGATCAGAGCCGAAGTCAGACGCTTAACCGACTGAGCCACCCAGGTGCCTCTTTATTCATTTATTTATTCAACCATTCAATATCTATTTTCTCAAAAGCTACTGTATTTATGGTCCATTGTTGCAACTTGTGCAGAGGTATGGAGGTGAGTAACAAGAGAGAGGGAAGACAAATGTCAAGAAAGAAGAGTGATGAGATGTGATATGATAATTGGGATGGGATGTGATAATTAATTGTGCACATGCCATATTTTCCCTGAGTAGACCATATATTTGTGGGAGACGGGCAGGGTTGTATAAAGAAAAAGTGCTTGGTTGTTGTAGTCAAATCAGCCTGGGTACCATTCACATTAACTAGCTATGAAACTGGACTTCAAGTTCCTATTCTGTAAATGGAGATAGTAATATCTCCTTGGGGATATGCTGTGAGATTCAATTGAACAATAAATATAACGTGCCTAGCTCATGACACAAGCAAAACGAATACAACTTCGTGCCCAATTTTACTACACAGTAGATGTTTGATTAATTGAAATTTAGTCTACAGAAAAAAAAAAATCAGATGTCTGTGTACCTGAAATGAAGATGCTAAAAACTCTACGCATAATAAGGGGTCCCAGGGTGGTTCAGTCAGTTAAGCTTCCAACTTCGGCTCAGGTCATGATCTCACAGTTTGAGTTTGAGCCTCGCGTCGGGCTCTGTGCTAACAGCTCAGAGCCTGGAGCCTGCCTCGGATTCTGTGTCTCCCTCTCTGCCTGCTCCTCCCCCACTCACACTCTGTCTTTCTCTCTCTTAAAAATAAATAGATATTAAAGAAAACCCCAACTATCCATAATAAGGATAAATGAAGGCAAGAAAAGTGTTGTGTTGAAGGTGAATTTTCAGGGTGTGTTATTGATTATTCCTGTTTACTACAATCTAAAATATGTTAACCCACCAGTATTTACTAACCTATCATGTACCTAAACTGGGAAAGAATAAAAAACAAATAAAATTGATATCATCTGGAAGGAAGAATCATTGACCCAAAAAGAAGATTCTGAGAATAGAAGAACACTGGATTTCTAAGGAGAAAGAAGCAAGTGTTTATGGATTGGGTAGGAAAACGATTAAAGAAAAGAGTAGATGAATGTTTATGATTAAAAATACAACAGGGGTGCCTGGGTGGCTCATTTGGTTGAGGGTCCGACTCTTGATTTCAGCTCAGGCCATCATTCCAGGGTTGTGGGATGGGGCCCTGTGTCAGACTCCATTCTGAGCGTGGAGCCTGCTTAAGATTCTCTTCCCCTCTTCCTCTGCCCTTCTCCCCTGCTCATGCGTGCTCTCTCTCTCTCTCTCTCTCTCTCTCTCTCAAATAAAAAAAAAAAAAAGGTACAAAACTTAAGCCCAACAGAGGAAGACAAATACTGTATCACTCACATGTAGAATCTAAAATAAATAAATAAAAGGTCAAATTCAGAGAAACAGAGTGTGGGGTGCCTGGGTAGCTCAGTCAGTTAAGTGTCCAACTCTTGATCTCACGGTTCGTGAGTTCAAGCCCTGTGCTGGGGCTGTCAGCGCAGAGCCTGCTGGGGATTCTCTCTTTTACCCTCTCCCTCTGCCCCTCTACTACTCGTGCACAAGTGCTCTCTCTCTCTCTCTCTCTCAAAATAAACATCTTCTTTTTTTTAAGAGAGAAAGAGAAACAGAGAATTGAAAAGTAATTGCTAGAGATTGGGGTGGGGTAGGGGCAGGGGGTTAGGGAGAAGTTGGTAAAAGGTACTAACTTTCCCCTGTAAGATGACTAAGGTCTGAAGGTCTAATGGATAACAAGGTGACTATAGTTGATAACACTGGATCGTGTAATTGAAATTTGCTAAGTAGAACTTAAATGTTCTCACACACCCCAAAAGATAAATATAGGGAGCGATGGTTAGGCTAATTAACTAGATGGTGAAAATCCTTTCACAGTGTATGCGTATATCAAATTAGCACAAGGTACACTTCAAACACCTTACGATTTTATTTGTCAATCGTACCTCAGTAAAGCTGAAAAGAATATAAGACAACTCTTCACCTCAGTTCCTTTGATCTTGAACATTTCTAGGATGGTGTGCGAGGGCCAGAAACCCAACGCCAAGTGGTAACCACTTGGTAAGCTGGGGAAGTGACATCCTAGCTTATATCAGCTCTAGAGTTTATTACATCCAAACGTAAATTATGCTTTCCTCTCTCCTGTTGGACTGTGAGATGCTTGGGGCAGAGGACAGGATCTCATTTATGTCTGCTCTCCCAGGCCCTGCCTTGAGCCAGTAACTCTAAATCACAGTGGCAGGAGGATAAGGGGGAGAGGAGGCAAGGAGCAGTGAGAGGTGATTAAAGGGAAAGTGGAGACAAAGGAGTATTTCCTCTCTATTCTTCTTTTTATGAAATCATAAAAAACAACCTAACCAGAAGTTAATTTAATTAAATTGTTACCTTTGAGCTGGGTTTACAGATACTTGCATAGTGTGGTCTCAGCAGTTCGCAAATAATAAGTCACTCCGAGTTCACATTAAACAAGCTCTACAGATAATCCTGGAGCAGGTAGTCTCTGAGCCGCTCTTTCAGAGACACTGGGTTACGTCGTTGGCCCATTCTACCATCCATGCAGTTGTTGAGCGTTTCTCAAGGCCCATTGTGAGCCTGGTGCTGTGTTAGAATCTGCAGACCCAGGGATGAACAGGTTGGATACAACCTCACTTCTGAGGTGCTTGTAACTGAGTGGGGAACCCATGTGAATGTGTTCTGAAATAAACATAACAGATGAAAGCCCATTTTCCTCGGGAGGAAATGGAGACCACGCGGGGAAGTGCTTTTCCAACTCAGAGCCGTTCGGAAAAAAAAAAGTAAAATAACACAGCCAAACAGCAGCTATAAATATGTAAACATAAAGCGTATTGCACCAACTTGATTCTTTTGTGCTCATTCCCGCCATTTCCCTTTGAGAAAAAAAAAGGGGGTGGATGGGCAGAGGGCTCTGTTGTGTGGCTTGTGTATGTGGTTTGCACCACGTTGCCTGTCTTTCGGTGGCCAGCTCCAAATAGGAGGTGGTTAGCGATCTTCCCCTTACTGATTGCTGATAGTGGTTAACAGCATGGAGTGGAGCCCCAGATTCTATCATGGACACCCTGGAACAGGCGTTCCACGTCTGGAACAGCTCACATAACCTTCATGCAATGTTCTTCGCTCCATCAGCTGGTGATAAAATAGCACTTGCCCACTAAGGTTAAGTTGGTGAAATTATGTGGATGCTGATGTAACAAGTGTTCAATAAGGTTTAACATTTATTGTTGTTGTTACGATGTCAGCTTCCAAGCCCTTTCAAATACTAAGAGTTCCCTGTGGAACGCCTCTCCCAGGAGCCCATTCTTCAGAGGAACATTCTTTTCTTCCGGTCCACATTCCGCCCTAGAGTGAGCTTGGTATACACAGCAAGGTGCCAGGGGCTGTGGGGGACACGGCCTTTAGGAAGCTCACAACCTGATGGTTGTAGGCACCTACACAGCACACTATTTTCTTCTTCTTTTTTAAATGTTTATCTCAAAATGATTTTTGAGAAAAAGAGAGAGTGTGCATGTATGAGTGGAGGAGGGGCAGAGAGAGAGGGAACAGAGGATCTAAAGTGTGGGTCTCGAACTCACGAACTATGAAATCATGACCTGAGCCAAAGTCAGACGCTCAACCAATGGAACCATCCAGGCACACCAACACACTGTTTTCTATAGCAAAGTAGAGCCAGTGCTGAGAAAAGGCATCAACACATTGCTGTGGGGTGATAGGAAGATCTGGGTTGGCCAGGGACGTCTTCACGGGGACCTGGGGCTAGATAGTGGAATGGGAGAACAACAGAAAAGCAGAAAAACATACAGTCCATGCTAGAGATTTAGGACTTGGTTCTCCAGGCCAGAGATCAGGGAAAGTCTTTTTAAGCCATTTTAAGAATGGCTCTAAATGATTAACACGGTGTTTTCAGACAATGCCAATGACGTTGAGGGATGCACTGGAATTGGTTTCAGTTTTCTATACTATTCCATCCTTGTTGATCATAAGTGTCATGAAGGCAGGGAGAGGTGAAGAACATAGCATCTTCGGGAAATGACTAATTTTTGTAATTACAATGACTAAATGTGAAAAGAGGTAATAGGAGGTAAGGCTGAAGGACTAGACAGAAGGAAAAGAACTTCCTTCTGAAGCCAGGGGGAGCTGTTGGCAGCTTGTGTGTGTGTGTGTGTGTGTGTGTGTGTGTGTGTGTGGTGGGTCCTATGACCCACTGAGGCTGCGTTCAACATACAGATACATACTTGAACGCATCTATCGGTAGGCTGAGATTTTTAGAAAATCTATTTCCGAACCATGAGGTTGACATCAGAACACAAAAAGGTTTCCAATCCTGTGTTGAAAAGTTTGGACTTCATTCTGCAGGATGACAGAAAAGCTTGATAAAAAGGGAAGTAACAAGCACAGCAGTGGAGGCCTTGGTGCCCCATCCAGCTTTGCTACCCGAACACACATCACCAGGTGGGGTGTGTTGGCCCCAACGCTCACAGCCATGTCGCTTCTCTGAAGAACGGGAGCCTTCCCAGACCAGAGCTCTGCCAGTGGCTAGTGGACATGGGGTGCAAAGGGCTGCTTCCCTGGCCTCAGGCTGGGTGATTTGCACTACAGTGGGATTGGATCCTACTGAAATTTCCCAGTGCGTTGCCCTGCTTTTCTTACTGTCTCTACCAGGAGAGCCGCAGGAAAAATCCCTGGAATAAGAATCCCAGCCTTAGGCTCAGCCTCTAAGGAACTTGACCTCAGACGTGTGCTACCCCGCTTTAGGAGATGTTAAGTCCAGCACCAGTGTGTAGGGCAGATTGAAGAGAGATTGAAAGCCTCATTTTCTTCCAACTCAGGTAGGAGTTTACAGCAATGATTTAACCACCAGCATGTTCTACCCTGAACCGTTATTTATGTTTTTATGTTTAGTTTTGTCCCTTCTATTAAGCTTACCATTCATTTATTCATAGGCAATACCCTTTATGATGCCTGCAAAGGGCTAAGAAACAGAAATTCCCAGGGCGCCTGGGTGGCTCAGTCGGGTGAATGTCTAACTCTTGGTTTCGGCTCGGGTCATGATCTCACAGTTTTGTGAGTTCAAGCCCTGCGTCTGGCTCTGCACTGGCAGCACAGAGTCTGCTTGGGATTCTCTCTCTCTCTCCTTCTCTCTGCCCCTCTCCTGCTCGCTCTGTCTCTGTCAGTCTCAAAATAAATAAATAAACTTAAAAACATTGTTTGAAGTTTTTTTAATGTTTATTTATTTTTGAGAGAGAGAGAGACAGAGTGCAAGCGGGCGGGGGGTGGGGTGGGGGTGGGAAGTGCAGAGGGAGAGGGAGACGCAGAATCCGAAGCAGGCTCCAGGCTCTGAGCTGTCAGCACAGAGCCCGATGCGGGGCTCGAACCCACGAACCGGGAGATCACGACCAGAGCCAAAGTCGGATGCTTAACTGACTGAGCCACCCAGGTGCCCCCCCCAAATGTTTTTAATTAAAAAAAATACAACAGAGAGAGAGAGAGAAATTCCCAAATATCTTTGGGTAATACTGCTAAGTTCCGAACATTTTTTTTTGAGAAACAAACAAGCAAAAAACCTTTGCCTATAGGTGGGTATCTGAAGGCCACGGTGTCAGTAAGTTCCCTCGTACTCCTTGAAAACCTGAATCTTATGTGCAAACATACACACCCACAACCACCCAACCTTCGCCAGCCTAACGTTCTAGCACAGCGTTGATAAATATTTGTGTTTAATGGCACTTAAGGGGAGCATTGTGATCTCTAAACATTGGCTGGTGAGTAATGATTTTGCCAAGAGCGCAGCAAGAATTTTGCAATCGTGACTATTCCTAGGCTTTTGATGGCATACAATTACTCTGCACTGCAAAAAGGAGGGGGGGGGGGGAATTCTTTAAAGAGCTTGTCACCAGGGAATCATTTCATGGGGAATAAGGGTGGGAGCGGCAAATGACTCTAAAAGATGTTCAATTTTGCATTTTAAACACGATTCTCACTTTTATCTAAACATTTGAGCCTTCTGCAGGGCTTGCTTTCTGCACTGGGGCAAAAGGAGCAATGGTGGGTCTTGTTCTTGTTCTTCCAGGTCTCAGAAGAGCACCTCCTTGGCGCTCACAGAGATCGAGAAATGAATCCCTACTTGCGGGGGGCAGGAATTGAGCAAGTTGCCAGGCGCCTCCAAGAGGCAGGTGTGTGAACGGGAAGAGCACAGGAGGCCGTCCAGGTGGGCGGGCCAGGCTCCACTGGCTGTGTTCCGTTGTTCCCATCCCAGGGTCTCAATTTTTATAGATCTAAAATGAGAATTATGGTATTTCTGCAGCAAGTCGCCGCGAGGATGACTGAGACGGCATACAGTGCCCTTCACGGACAGGGCGTGTGGTCAGTGTGAACTCTCCTCCAGGTGCCACGTTCAGAGTCAAAGTCTCCAACTCTGGGTCTCTGAGTCACAGAGGCACTGAGGACACCCTGCAATGCAGCCGAAGGGCCCTGGCTGGGGACACTGAGGGGGTGCCATCCCCTCCCCCTGCTGCTTGTGTGCTGTGGATAGTTGACAGGTGTGGCCTTTCTGTGAACTTTTCCTCCTATCTTCTTTCCTCCCCCTGTGCCGGTTTCAATACCTCTGCTTTCTGAACCCTTCTGTGCCCTTGAGCACTAGCTACATTGTTTCAGTTATATTTTCAGATGCACCTGTCTTAACTCCCCAATCGGAGTATAAACTTCTTCCTGTTAGGGGCTACTTGTACGTATCTCTGTAGCCACACCCTTCTCTCGAGTTTACAAAATGGGCCCAGCACCCATCAAAGGCCAGCTGGATATGCATTGATGGGTTTGGGCCGGTTTCCGTGAATTAGACTCAATTTATAATATAAGGTACTCCTCTTATACTCATTGATCTTATGTAAATTCATTCGGCACTTATTTCTTGGGTACCTATTGTGTGGTAGGCCCCCTTCTGGCCTCGAGAAAACACTGGTGAACACAATAGAGAAGCCTTGATCATTGTTCACTGAGCTCGTATCTTTGCGAGGAAGGGGCAGTTGATAAATAATTAACTCTGGAAGAAAACAGGTAGTGACACGTGTAATGATGGAAACAGCACAAGGTGATTGGCTGGAGGCGCAGGAGGGAGTTCGTGGGGTGGCCGGGGAAAGCTGAGGTGGAATCTAAGCTGAGCTGTGAATGACCAGTGAGAACCAGCCAGAAGGAGTATTTCAGGCTGACAGAACAGCAAGGCCTAAGGTCTTTGGACAAGTGCTCATGTGAAGGTCCTAGCTCGTTAAGTTAGAAGTTCAGAAAGAATGTGAATGTGCAGAAAACCGAGTAAGGACAATGGTTGGGGACCTGTTTATTTATTTATTTATTTATTTATTTATTCATTTATTTATTTACTTACTTTTTTAATGTTTATTTGTTTTTGAGAGACAAACAGAGCACGAGCAGGGGAGAGAGAGAGAGAGAGAGAGAGAGAGAGAGACAGAATCCGAAGCAGGCTCCAGGCTCCCAGCTGGAAGCCCGACCCGGGGCTTGAACTTACAAACTGTGAGATCATGATCTGAGCCGAAGTCGGTCGCCCAACCACCTGAGCCACCCAGGCCCCCCTGGATCGTGCATTTTCTTAATGTTTATTTATTTTTGAAAGAGCGACAGAGAGAGACACAGAGAGACAGGGTGTGAGCAGGGGAGGGGCAGAGAGAGGGAGACAGAGAATCCAAGCAGGCTCCAGGCTCTGAGCTGTCAACCCAGAGCCCGACGCGGGGCTCGAACCCATGAACCGTGAGATCGTGACCAGAACTGAAGTCGGACGCTTAACCGACTGAGCCACCCAGGTGCCCCAGGGACCTGGGTTTTGAATACTTACGTAGTTGAAGTGACCTGTTCTCGAGGCACTGCCATCCTCATTCAGCGGCTCAGTGCTTGTGCTTTTCCTATTCAGCAGGCAGCACTATTTTGAGACATCCTCTTGTCTACATGGAGGAGTAATAGCCCCAAGTTTCTCCTTATTCTTTCCTCCCTTTGAAACAGCAATCTCAGAGCCTTAATCACTGCTAGATTTGCCTCTCTTCCTTGCACGTACATTCTTCAGAATTCGTAAGAAGAAAAGCAAATGTCAGTGGAAAGAGTTCTAAAACATGTAGCTACCTACTTACTTAGGCACTTATTTATTCTTTATATTCCACTTGCCTCCCCAGAGGGGTTGTAGTTGCCTATGTTAGAAAGCATAGCTACCAGTTTAAAAAGCACAGATATCAGACAAGACAGGTCAGACCAGAGCCTGCACTGGTGGGATGGTGAGGAGACAGTCACTATGTCAGAGACGTAATTGAGGGGCACAGCTTTGCTGAAGCTTTGCTCCAGCCAAGGCATGAAGGGTGTCTTAAGAGGTTCCACGGACCTGGGCTTGAGCCTCATGTCAAGGACCGACTGTGAGGCCTTAGATAGTTCGCCCCCACTCTGGGCTCCATCTGAAAAGCGAGCGAATTATTAGGTGAGAGGAATTCTCTGGCTTGTCCAATGGCACCATTTTGTGATCCCGGGTGGGGTTGGTGTCACAGAAGGCCAGGGTGGAGTTTGCAGGTGACAGAGGGCACCTGGGAAGGGTCAAGCCCTGCTTTGGGAGGCAGCAGGGGTTCCTGAGGAGACCTTTGTGCTGTTTAGGCGGCATAGCATGGTGGCCAGGAGTCCACACTCTGCCAGGTGACCTCCCTGGGTTTGCATCCTTGGTTGTGTTACTGAGTCTCTCTTTACCCCAGCGTTCTCATCTCATCTGTAAAAGGGTATAATGGTAGGCCTTCGACAATAGGGGTGTTGACAGAATCAATGACATTCATCCATCAGGAGCAATTCTGGGCACTGAGCAAATGTTCAGGAAATGAGAATGACCGCTGATGTGGTTGCGGCTACCGTTCAGCCACCAGAACTCATCAGAGGAGGGGACGTCATTGCTCCCTTGGGTCGTCTTGCCCAAAGAATGACTGGGTGAGGCCCCCGGATAATTATGCTAGGCAGATAACTCAGCCTGATACCAACTTCATGGGTATGACGTGGGCACAAACAGGGCACTCACAATAACTGCTCACATGATGTGAACACTGCCTGTGTGCCATGCCCTGTGATTGAAACTATACTTGCTTTTCCATATAATTTTGGCAATGACCCTATGGGCAGGGAAGGACCTTGAGGTTCAGAGTAATCCATTCTTGCTGGAACCCACGTCTGTGATTCCAAAGTCCATGCTTTTGAGGCGAATCAAATTCTTGCCACAAGTGTGGAATGAAGCCTTACCTCCGGGCACACACATACACACACATACACACACACACACACACACACACACACACACATACACACACATACATACACTCACCACACCAGGGGCGGGAAGCATTTCATTTAGAGCCATAAAACATGGGTTAGTGTTTGCCTTTTCACTTAGCGGGGTGTGGCCTTGGGCAAGTCATGAGTCTTTTAGTTCTGCCTTAAAATGGAGAGTCAGATCCTCCCCAGCTTCCTCAGCAGAGTGTGAACCTCAAATCCTATAGATGATACACGTGAATGTTCTTTAGGAGCCCAGAACAATACAAATGGCGTTTAAAAAAAATTATTTATAACCAAGATTACTACAATTTTGGATTGCCTCCCTCCCGCAAGAATTCCTTCCCTTCTCAGAAAAATAGAATTATCCTCCTGCCAATGCTTCTGTCTCTTGGGACGCTGGCGTGGAGCGTGGAAGGACAAATTGCCTTAATTTAGCTCTAAAAATATTGGAGCGGGTCAATTTTCAGAGTGTTGTCAAGTGCGGAGTGTGTGGACAATGAATTTTAGCGAGGAGTAATGGCCAACGTCTGTCAATAAAGGCAACAAGGCAGGGAGGTGGGGGTGCGAAAGCCGTCAACCAAGGTATCTGCTCTGCAGCGAACTGGAGAATTTCCATTAGGCAGGGAGAAGAGCGAGGTGGCAATACCTCGTCCCTATGTGTTCCTTTCTTTGAAGAAGGGTAATTACTGTGTTGATCTTATTCTGGCCAGTCATTCAGGTTTGTTGACTTGGCTATTATTTCATTCTTTTCTGTGTGTGCTCTATCTTAATGGGGTGATTAGGCCTGCAGGCGGTCATCAAATAAATACACTGGGTGCCTGGGAACTTGGCCACCCTTGGGGGCAGGTGAGGTGGGATGCCAAGAAAGGCCTAGTACAGGGGCGAAGCCTCAGGGCTGAGCATTAAGGCTCTCAGTGTTTCTTCCTGAATGGCAGTGTTCACTCATTACTGTGTCTGTTTTGGAAACGTTATCTCTGGAGAGGGGAGTGAGTTAGAGAGGGGAGAGCTGGGTCTGTCCCTCTCAGCCACTTGGCCCGGCCACTTGACCTCTCTGAACTTGAGCCACCTCATATCCAAATAGTGATAATGGTGAGTTGGGCTCCTCAAGGCTGTTGAGAGGCTCAAATACACTGATCTATCCCTTTTTTCCTCCAACATGTGTTAACTAAGCAACTACTGTATCTCTGACACTGTGCTAAGACTTGGGAATATGGCAGTGAAAATAACAAAGATCCTGGCACCCAGCGAGCTTAAAGTGTATAGTAAGGCAGCTGGTGATGACTGGAATGCCATGGAGAGAAAACATGACAAGGGAGGGAGTGCCAGGTGGAGTGAGTGCGATTTCTAGGAAAGGAGACATTTGATCAAGGGCCCAAAGGAGGAGAGGAAGCACGTCAAATAAATATCTGAGGGAAGAGTGTTCCATATAGAGGGAACAGCAAATGCAAAGCAAGATAATATGTGTGGAAATACTTCACAAACAGTGAAGGACTGCCTAAACATGTTATCATTGATTATATTTCTTATTTTAATGTTTATTTATTTTTGAGAGAGCGAGCACGAGTGGGGGAGGTGCAGAGAGAGGCGGGGACAGAAGATCCAAAGCGGCTCCGTGCCTACAGCAGAAAGCCCGACGTGGGGCTGCACCTCCCGAGCCATGAGATCACGATCTGAGCCGAAGTCAGATGCTCAACCGATTGAGCCACCCAGATGCCCCTCATTTTTATATTTCTTAAATCCAGCTAGCCTAATAGCAGAGACTAATTTCATCACAAGATGTATGCCTGCCTCTCAGTGCTGCAGAAACCTCTCTATAGGTTCATATCAAGTCTTAGCACCTCAACAGCTCATAGAGAAAAGTAGAAGGGGTCTCCGAATGATTTTTATCTCCATGTCATTGCTGCTGTAATTAACCATTTTTGAGGCCATGTCTAAAAGGACTACAAGCAAATGACAAGTCAATTAAGTTTAAAAAAAAAAAAAAAGAAAGAAAGAAAAGAAAGAAAAAGAAAAAAAGCCAGACTGCTTTTGCATTCTGTGAATGACAAAGAAAAAAGGGAAAAGACAAAGCTAGTTGCTGAGTATTTTTTTCTTCGCCCCTTTTTTGCTTGGTTGTGTTCGGATGGCAAAGTCTGCTTTCCTAGTATAAAATGTACATTTCTACTGACATTTAGAAAACGACTCTGAGAGCTTCGGACAAAAGGTTCTCTAGATGTGCAGGAAGTTGCAATTATTCTGCTTGGGAGAATCAGTTTTTAGAGATGCTTTTTGGTATCAGCAGGCCTCAGCTGAGGCAGGTAGGAGAGTTAATGAGTGGAATTGCTAATGACAGGTAGGAAAATTGGTTGTCAGTCAAGAAATGGCAGGAGCACTGGCAAAGAGACCTGTAGGGGGGAGATGGAGGGCAAGCTGTTGGAGATGGATGGGCTGTGGTCGGAGAACAACGCTGTAACTACTCACATAAGAGACTGCCTGCCAGAGATTTTGGGGGGAGGGGGACCGAACTCAAAAATGCATCGTCATTTGGGACTTGAGAGACCAGGAGGCTTTGTGATTTCATTATTTCTAGGCTGCTTCTTACTTCCCAATCTCAAATGGATTCAAGGATGGTAAATAGTGTCAGCCAACATTGCTAAGCCTGGCATTCTCTGCTTAGCCCTTGGATGAGCTGGCTATTCACGGCTTCTTCTATCCCAGCCTTGCTATGGCAGGTAGCAGAGATAAACTTGACCTATGGCCTTATGATATTATGTTATGAGCTTGAAAGAACCTCTGACCTACCAGTCATTTTATACAAGGAAGATGCTCTGTGCCAAAGAGGGAAAGTGACTTTGCCCAGGTCTCACAGGGATTTGGTGGAAAAATCAGAACTAGGGAGCCCAGGTATGATATTGTTGTCTGAAGAATGCCCAAAAAATGACCCCATGTCAATATTCAGCCTTGTTGAATGGCATCTCATCAATGTTTACCCAGGAAACCTACAGAGAGATCTTCTCCCTCCAACCAATGTTCAAATGATAGCTATACTGGTCCCTAAGACAACTGGATTTTGAAACCTTTGGAAAAGCAGGTCAGAAGTTGATGGGATGGATGAAAGAGGCACAGGACCAAGTAGGAGTTGGAGGACTAGGGTTCAGGTCCTGACTGATCACATCCTGGCTGTGAGATTGGGCTAAGGCATAGAATCATGGGACCAGGAAGGACCTTCATGGTCATCTAGGCCAATAACTTTTTCTTTCATAGTCCCCTGTACCATATCTCTGAGAGGTCCTCTGGTCCTGTGATAGGACAGGGGAGTCATTTCCACTGAGGGCAACTCGAATTGTTGGAAAGGTCATTCTTATGCCAACCCCAACTCCTAAATCCCTCTTGAGTAAATTCCTCCAATATTACTTCTCTGGAACTCAGTTATCTTATTAGAAAATTAGGGATTGCAATACCAGCCTCTTCTGCCTCTCTGATAGGGTAGTAGGAAGGTTATGTAACAATATACAGTCAAGAAAAGAAAAAGCAGTCGTGGTAATGTAGGGTCCTGGAAATCACTGCAACTTACTGGAAATGGGAAGTCCCTCTGAGAAGAAAATTCCAGCTTTATGAAATAGAAATGGAAACACCTGCCCTTTCCTTCCATCAGAATTTCCGTTAGGATCCTCCAGAGAAGCTAAGAAAAAGAGGCAACATGATGTAGCTAAAGGAGCATTGCATTTGAAAATTTAACTGCAGGCCGCTGCCATTTAATCACCACACATCTTATACAGAAATCCATCACACTCTTGGAACCTCAGTTTTCCCACTTTGTAAGGTACAGATGGACGTACTTGTCTGTTTGTTTGTTTCCTTCTGTAAATTTGCAAAAATCAGTTGAGATCATTGATCTGCGATTTGTGCATCACTTTGGGTGCATGTGTGAGGCTGCTGCCCTTCCTGGGTCAGTAACAGGGAGCCCATGATATCCTGCCGTATCCCCCAGCATGCCGTGCTCCTCCAAGGTCTCAGCTCTTCCTAAGCTGCATGTGATCAGGAGAGAGAGATCTTTGCTGGAGTCTGAATGCCAAGATGATCATCTCAGGCAAGCCCGGGGGATGCTTAGGGCTGAATACTCACTTGTCTCTCACAGAACGAAAGGCAATGCTCTACTCAGGCCACGTTCAAAATAGATTAAAAAGTATAATAGAGTCGAGTCACTTTTCCCTCTAGGCCTCAGCCACCATCTTGCTTACTCATACTGAAGGACTTTCATCCAGCACCAGGCTGAGATGCAGACTCCAGCTCTTCTGCATTCATTGGATTAAAAATGTCAGAGCTGGAGGCAATTTTTGATCAGTTGGTCTACCTCTTTGATGGTGTAGTTGGGGAATCTAAGGTCCAAGAATTCTATTGTCCTAGAAGGAATAGCAGTTAATGCCATGGCCAGGCCTGGAACTCAAGGCTTATAACTCTGAGTGTATTGCTCTTTGATTCACGCTCTTTGATTCAACAACTAGTGAGGTCTAACCCTGTATTAGACGTGGGGTTCCATCAACAAGCCAGACCTGTCGTGGCCTGCTACAGCTGATTGCTAATTGAGGTGATCGACATGAAAACAAATAATTCCAGTCCAAGAAAAGCTCTCTCCCGTATCCCCTTGTGTCACTATCTTCCCAACAGCCTTTTGTGAAATTTGGGCCAGATTTCCAACTCTTGCAAGCTTGTTTCAAGATCTCTAACGTGGAGACATCCGTGTGTTCGTTCATTCTCTCGACGTTAAACATTTATTAGCGCTTGTTTCTGCCACATTAGTGTCAGCAGGTTTGTGCATAAGGAGTGACCCTTTAACGCCCTAACCTGGGCTCCACGCCTGACGGGCACAGTGACTTCACAGGTCCAAGGTGAGGCTGGAGAATCCGCACTCTGAATAGACTTGCTCAGGTGACTGTGATGGGCACCCAGGTTGAGAGTTCATGGCCTACTATGC
This sequence comes from Panthera uncia, assembly GCF_023721935.1. Lineage (NCBI taxonomy): Eukaryota > Metazoa > Chordata > Mammalia > Carnivora > Felidae > Panthera > Panthera uncia. The sequence goes on from NC_064810.1 coordinate 78,272,629, forward strand.
CTGAAATGCGCATATCAGACAGTGAGAAGGCAGAGACACGCAAAGGCCCCACTTCACTCTCAAGTAGCTCCTGGTCTAGTGGGAGGTGGGGAGTTGGGACAAGTGAACTGGCTCTGATACTGCTATCTGAGGAATGTGATATCAGAAGCAAGCCCTAGCACCAGGGGAACACAGCACCGGGGCAGCGATGTCATCTAGAAAGCGTCGGGTACGACTTCTGGTGGGGAAGACGCCTGAGACGAGTCTTCAAGGATGTATATGAGTCAGCTCCCGGGATGGCCAGTGTGGTGTGGGCAGTTTGGGATCAGGGAAGTGCGGAGAGTCAAGAAGTAGCTGAATGTACTCAGGGAATTGCAAGAAGGAACGGGAAAGGAGGAGGCAGGCGAGAGACTGAGGCTGAGGGCATAAGGATCAGTTCTCAGAGGGCTTTATCCTCTGGCCCAGGTGAGAGGGTGGGAGGATGGGGGGTGGGCAGGGCTTCCTCTGAAGCAGAGGAATGACAGATTGGACCTGATCTTCAGGAGGTCACTTTGGCAGTTTTGTGGAGAGCAGAGCGGGCTTCCGGAGGGTGATGGGACGCTGAGACGGTGAAACACTCTGTGTACCATCCTCAAGTCGGCTGTCGGGAGATCACTTGGCAATGAGCATCTATCTCTCTGCAGAAGAGACAGGTGCCATTACTCTCAAGAAGTTCCCTACTTTCTGGGATGAAAGACAATGGCTGGTGGAAGAGTTAGAGAGAAGGGTGGGGGTGGGGGTTGGGGGGGGAGGACAGGGATGTACTTGGTGTCAAACGGTGTTTAAAATACCCTCTTTGCATCACACCAGCTCTTAATTGGCACCAACCACTGCGGGGCTGATTGATCCCAGCGAGGGTCCAGCAAAACAGATAATTTCTTACAAGCTCTGAAATTCATGAGCCCTGTGGGGGTCCCACACACCGGGGCTTTGTGGTGGCTGAGGTCTAAGCCTTCCTTGAAGGGGTAAGTATCCAGGGGGTGGCAGGTTTTTTTGCTTTTTGTTTTCTTTTCAAAGTGCAGAATATATTCATGTAGTTAATGCCTGTGGCCTTGCTGAGCAGATTAAGGGAGAGTAGAACAAAGAGCTGGGTTACCAGGCTACTTGTGATAAATTAATTCTTAATATAATGGGCTTACAGAAAGAGAAGCTGGGTATGAAGGATGCCCAGGAAACCTAATTTGAGATTAAGGTCTTGATTCATAAAAGATCTCTCCGCTGCACGCTCATGGGCTGGGTCAGACGTAGCCTCTCTCTTAGGCCCAGGGCTGCATGGGATATCCCCAGATTTGCTGGGCATTCACACAAGAGGAAGGAAACCTATGTTTATGGAGAACCTACTCCTTACTAGGCACTTTGTCTCTGAATACTTTCCCCCCGCCAGAAACCCCATCAAGGTAACTAATATTACTCTTCTCAGATGTGAAAACTCAAACCAAAAAGATTATGCTATATGACCCAGGTCTCACAGCTGGTAAGGGCTTTGGAGAGTCAGCTGGGTCCCAGGCTACAGAGTTTCTGATTTAAAGCATGCATTTGGCTACTCATAGGGTCATGTTTACCGACATTGGCACGATAAGCCAAAGCCTTTAATTTACTTGAAGAGTGTTGATATTGTTCACAGCAGTATGTGCTGTAAGACAGGGCACAGGACACAATATTTCAATACTGGGATATGCTGTGCTGCTTCTGGAAGCCAGTGTGTGTATAGCTCCAGGACATGGGTTTTGTATCTGTGGCTTATGTTACTCTGGCTTTCTTCTCTGCACCTTGAAAACTATGGGACGAAGGCACAGTACCTTGGCAACCTGTGTCCGATCAGATGGGACATGAAGGGATGCTTTGTGGATGCTGCACCTTTTCTGGGTTTCCCCTTATTGTGTCACTCACGTTTTCCCCTTCTTTCTGCATTCCTGATCGATTTACTGTAACCATAGCAACAAAAACCTTATTCTTACTGTGTTGATCTGTTTGCCTCATTTTTCTCTTGGTTTGTTTCACCTTTGTTAAAAAACAAAATTCAACTGAGTACATTTAAAGATCGAACTGGCTTTAGTCAATGATTCGGGAATCAGGTATCATTCCATCTGGCAAGCAGAAAGAAGCTCCACCCATGGAGATGGACAAAATGGAAGGATTTCAAAGGCAGAAGGAGGGTGGAACAGGAAGTTAGAAGAGTGGATTATTTCAGGCAAGATTATTTTCCTGTAGGGGAAGGCAGAGGGGTCTTCTCACCCAGATTACCTCCCTAGTGGAGATAAGGAAATTCTAGACTGATTGATTTAAAACTCCGCTTCTGGAAAAGGCTGAAATTGCAGCTGGGTTAGGTACTAAGTCTTGCTGGATCAAAGCCACAGGGACACCATTTGGAGCTTATCGTTTCTTTTTAACACCTTCAACACACGGACAGGCACACACGTGCCCATGAGCTCGTCTTTCTGTGCTGCTTTTTTACGCTACACCCTGGGGCAAGCCGTGTGTCCGTGTGAGAAGCTCCCTCCTTACTTCCAGGTAGAGCGGCGGTGAAGGCTGGCAAATCCCTCTCGGGTTGGTTAGTGACTCTATGACAAATATTTGCACCTGTCAGAAAGTGAAATAATGCAGCAAAATATTTGGATCTTTGCTCTCCGTGATGTGAAACTGAGTAATTGACTTTGTTTTTCTCTTTGTACATCGTTTGGTGCCATGCAGACCCAAACCTTTTAAAGATACTGACAGAAATGCCCTGTTAATTTGGCATGGAAACTGATAAGCCCTAACCTCACCATCCATTAGGGAGACAGATGGGGGTCAGATAAATTGGGAACTGAACGTTCCAAGAATATGCCCCCCCAAATACAACTCTTTGCTGTATGGGTTATTTTGCTGTTGTTGTTTTAAGGCCAGAGAAAAATACTTATTACTAAAACTATACATTAATGTTATAAAAGAATGTGTGAATGTAGAGTGAGACCCAGTATTGATCTATTTAGATCCTGCCAACCATCATGTGAGCTATCTGAGCCGTATTCTTTTTGGCATACCCATAAGTACTGTAAGAATGGCAGTTTTATCTTAGACCCACATGGATTATTTTGAACTGAAGGCACTCGTCAGTGGAGAGCCCACAGATACAGAAACTCTCTTTGCTTCCCTGCATCTGTCTAAAAATAAGAGTATAAATTTCTCCTTTTGTAAAGGAAATTTCCATTTATAAAGGAAATTTCCATTTGTAAAAATGTCTTCCTAGCTACTCTGGGAGACAACTCATCATCTGGGAGGCTTCTTAGCTACATAACAGATTACCTTTATTCACCATACGACTCCTCCTCTCCCCTTCCCCTGATTTGCTTCCTGGCCCAGAAGCCCCAAGCCCCCTTTTCCTTTGATTTAGCCTAAGATGGTGTATAAACTTCCATGTCTAGCCACCTCCCTGAGCCACATTTTATCGTGTGAAATCCTGTGCACATGTACATAATTGAAACTTTTTTCTTTTGTTAATTTTTTACCAGTCTGATTCAAGTGCGTCGGCCACTGAACCCATAAGGATAAAAGGGAAATTTTTCTTTCCTCCTCTACAAAACGAAATGATGCAATCAAGAGAAGATTTGCATGACATAGGAGCACTCTCCAGTTTCTATCGCTTTTTCATAGTTGCCATTTTATTCGATCCCCACAATAACACAGTCCTGCGGGGATGCCAGGAGTAAGAATCCCATTTCCCAGGTGGACAAACTGAGGCTCAGAGGCTGATTAGTTTACGTGTTCTACCCAGCCTGGGTCATGGCAGAGAATTGAACAGGTGCATTTTCTCTCTTACATGGTCCTGTTTGCTGGGTGGGAAAAAAGAGGTGGTTGTATGTTGGAATCTAGGAAAGCAAGCAAGAGGCTTAAAACTTGATACAGGAACAACCAACAGCACAATTTGGCTTAATAATAGATTGTTCTTCAAGTGTCAGGTGTTCTGCTGCTTTCACAGTGCAGATCAATTTCTGAGAGAATCTGAGCAAAACGACCATCCATCCCGACTTCTGCAAAATAGATTTGATCTTTTACATCTTGGTTCTCTCTAGACGTTGCTCCCAGACGAGGCATCTTTCACGGTTGTTCCTCTCATTACTTGTAAGGACAACTTGTTCAGTCTTAGTGACACTGTTATTATAAATAGCGGAAGGGCAATTAATACTCTCCTCTAACTCTTACAAGTTAGAACCCTCCCAGCAACATGCACTGCGGGAACTCTCATTTCAAAAGGCAATGCCATCAATAGGAAATAGTTATTTAATTTTCAAGCAGGTTAAGAGCTTTCCTATGCAAGTATGAGTGAGTTATTATACTAATCACTTTTAAATAAAGTAGTTGAAGCAGGAAACTGTTGAAGGATGAAAAATAAGAGAAAGAAAAGTAAAACCACTCCATATTACAAAAAGCACATTTCAAGCAGACCTTAACAAATGGGTCCTTGAGGTTTTTTGCTGCTCCCTGTGCATGACAAGCATATTTGCTAAGAGCCCCTGTGACTGCCTCCAGCCACCCCCACATCTTGTTGTGCAACAGAAAAAAGATAAATGAGCCTGTTGAGGGAGAAATTTGGGGAAGTTTGGGGCAAGACTCTGAGATGCATTCTGGTTGTCAGTACATAAGCCCTCAGAAATGAAGATAATATTCTAATCTCATCAGAACGGAGAAAAGCATGCCTCTCCCTAGACAACCCATGTTGTGTCCATCAGATTTCCCTGTGACATTACCTGGTTTTGACATCAAGCTGCCGGGAGAACACAGGATGTAAAGCTTCCTAAAGCAGCTAGCTACTACCTTGGGGGGTTTTATTCACTCCAGTAAGAACGGCCAAAATCAATTTTGAAGTTGACAGCCTGGGTCCAGTAAGGATATACGGTTGAACTCCATTATTAGTGAATTTAGAATCACAGTAACATGCCTACTGACTTTCAGAGAGTTTCAACTGAAGGCAGCTTCAATCTACATCTTCAGACTCCCCACAAAGACTGTGCTGGCATGTCAGGTAAAGTGACTCTGGCTTGACTGGCAGTTATTTGTCTTTTTTTTTTTTTTTTTTTTTTTTTTTTTTTATGCAGGAGATGCTGCGTATCGTTCATGGTCATATTGCAGGGAGGACATAACTCTGTGGTGACTCTGTGGTGAAGACCAGTCTCACACAATTGATGGGAGCAGGTGTTCACGCACCTCTCAGCCCAGTTCCTTTAGAAAGCAACCAAACATGGAGGAAGGGCTAATTTGAAGTGTGGAATTGCCCACTATTTCAATTGTGGAATTGCCCACTATTTATGGGCTATTCATAAACCCTTAATGAGCCCAAACTTCCATTTTGCAATAATTTCACCAAATACTTGGAATGGTTCGTCTTTAGAGGACTTCAAGTTGATTTTGAATGGATATCTAGGGACGCTGGCCGGAGGGTCCAACTGTATGTTTCCTCTCTACCATTGATTGAGGTCTTTATGGGAACATTACCCTGTGATTTTTTTGGTCCAGCTCTGCTCTTAACTGAGGTAGTCTGAATAAGTAAATTGGAAGGTCCTTGCCAACTTGACAACTGTGTGATTTATCTGTTCTTGTAGATCAGTGGAAAAGGTTGCTTGGCTGGTAAGTTCCTAGCAGACGAGTCACATCACCTTGGCACAGTTGACGATCTCTCTCTTCCTCAAGAGAAGATTAGCATCTTCGTGATAAGACCCACTGATACAACATCTTTTCTAAGATCTGCAGGATTCAAGAATTAAAGATTCTTTCCATGTGCTTTCGGCATAAGGAAGGGCTTCTCAAGCCTCAGAGGATTTTAATGATCAGTGTAAGCCTAAGCCAGATAATGTGGAATATAGAGAAAATAAACAAAATTCAGCCCAAGTTCATTACGGCAATTCAGCCATGAGGGCTTGTCCATCTCGTTCCTACAATACCCTTAGGACCGAGAACAGTGCCTAGCACAGTTAAGGCCTGAATGCTATTTGATAAAGGAGTGAATGAAATACAATTTTTTTTTAATTTTTATTTATTTTTTTAAATTTTATTTATTTTTTTTAACGTTAATTTATTTTTGGGACAGAGAGAGACAGAGCATGAATGGGGGAGGGGCAGAGAGAGAGGGAGACACAGAATCGGAAGCAGGCTCCAGGCTCTGAGCCGTCAGCCCAGAGCCCGACGCGGGGCTCGAACTCACGGACCGCGAGATCGTGACCTGAGCTGAAGTCGGACGCTTAACCGACTGAGCCACTCAGGCGCCCCTGAAATATAATTTTTATATATTTTCTTCCACCTCTTTCTCCCCATGCACATTTTTTTAATGGGTAGATTCATGATGCCTGTGTTGGCTTTTGCGCCTTGCTGTTTCTTTGTTTACTTGCCCTTGTATAAAACATGTTCCTTTGGCCCACAGAATCCTCTTAATTATTATCTGTAATGACTGAGTAATATAGGAAGTATGTTCTAACACAGCTGCCTAAAAGTTAAGTGTGTTGCTTAAGGAACTGGTGTTTTCTTATCCCTACTGGTGCTCACATAGAGGTTGGATATTCAACTAGCAGTATGAGTTGAGCTGGATGCACCTGCTCTAAAACTGTATTCCAGTTTGTGAGTTACGACCCTCAAGGACCAGCCACTTCGCAAAGCTGATGGGCTTTAGTAAGATATGACTGTCAGGAACCAGAACTTTTCAAGGAACCACTCCTCCCAGTCATCCATTGCATTCCTTGATACTCATTACTATCTAAGTTTATAATGTAAGCTTGAAAAACAGTGGAGCTTTACTTCCTTGGAAATAGCCACTAGTTCAGGATGTCCCTCCGATTAACAAGGAGGAAGCAAGTTCCTGCGTGCTGGGTACATTTTGAGATGATTAAACCTTGATCTCTGATCTCACAGAATTCAGTTGAGAATTACTAACACCGTATGAGGCACTGGGCACACAAAGCAAGAAAAAGCCACCTTCTCTCTGTTCTAGTGGGACTCAGAAATGGGGATGGGGAGCTCTGGGGCCTGACTTCAGGGCCGACAATAATGAGAAAATGAGGTAAATGCTACAGAAGCGCCATATAGAAGGGTCTGCTGGGGCACCCAGGAGGGCAAATTAATCTTGCATAATGGAGTGGTATTGGAGGTCAGGAGGATAAGACACATTGACTGACAGGTTTTAACAAGGCAGAAAGCTAAATGCTTCAAAAGAGGGCAGAGGAGATGTGGGAATTCATTCATATGGAAGAGAGAGCTTTTTCTTGCTGGGAGGTGGTGGGAGAGGAATCCTATAGGACAGAGTGACCATCCACACCTTGACGGGCAGGTGTGAGAATGGAGAAAAGGTTGACTGTGTTAGAGTACTCCAGCAACTGTTGTCTGTGTTCAGAGCCCTAGGACCTGGTGCTTGCCTTTTGTTTAGTAGTTTAAATTTTTATTTGGTTTTGATTTTTTAGTAACCGGAGTAAGGAGCCACATCATAGCCAGGGCACCCAGCAGTTCCAGCTCTGAATGTATAAGCCATGCTGGCCCCCCTCCAGCAAAACTCTCTTCCCCTCAGAGCCAGGTCAGCTCACGTGGCATCAGTACTGAGACTGTGCCTAGGACCTCCTCACTGCTACTGTGTGTCTGTCTGCCTTCTATTCACTTTGTCTAAGTTCCCTTCTGATAGAGCGTATGCCCTGGCATTTCTTCCCATTTACAGTATTACCTGTCCCACATCGAGGTGGAGAGAAGATGGCTATTTAGAACTTAGAAAGGCTATAGTCCTCAAGAGCAAAAGGCCTTTTCTCTTCTCTGGGAGGGGAGAGGTGAACCATGGAGGAGAAAGAGAAGCTGCTCAGGAAGGAAAACACATGTATCTTCATGGAGCTGCCATAGATGGTAGGCAGTGCTCTTCGAGAAGGTCCACCTCAAAGGCCTGTGACACACTGATGAGAACATGGATGACTGCTGCGGGAAGTGGCTCGCAAAGACCTGGTTTGTGCCAGGCCAGAGGCCTGGAGGTGCCGAAAGGGACCCTAGATTTAGGAGCAGAAAATGTAGGTTCTTATCTTCTGATTCCACAATAAATAAGATACTAATGATCACAATTAATAATGGCAAATGTGTATCGCATTTTCTATGTGCCGGGATCTGGTACGTTAATTCTTTTCTCCACTGAGTCTTTGTAACAACTTTATGAGGTGGGGACTATTATAAAGAACCCCATTTTAGAGATCATCCGTGAAATGGATGTATGGCTGTAGAGGATAAACACATTTTTTAAATATGAAGCAGAGGGTTTAATAGTCCTAGTAAAACTCCCAGGGCTTTTGGGAAGTTCACATCAGGATCCGATATGTGAAGACATTTAGGAAACTGCTGTACATCCATGAGAGAGTTCCATTGCACCATAGTTTCTCCCACATTTTCTTTCTTCGTTTGTACCGAGCACCTGCAAGGTGAATGGCATGGAGCTATCACTACAATGGAAATAGATGGAAGAGACCCAGCGCCTCCCTCAAAGACGGACCAACCACTAGGGGCAGTAAGACATCCAGGTGAATGACTCCAAAGTAAAGAAGGTGGGATAAATGTTGGGAGGATGATTTAAACAAGATATTATAAGATCATGTTATCTGCAAATAAATCATTTTACTTCTTCCTTTCCAATTGGATGCATTTTGTTTCTTTTTCTTGATTAACTGCTTGGGCTAGAACTTTTAGTGTTACGTTAAATAGAAGTGGCAAGAGTGGGCATCCTTGCCTTATTCCAGATCTTGGAGGAAAACTTTTCAGTTTTTCACCATTGAGTATGACATTAGCTGAGGGCTTTTCACATATTGTCTTTATTGCATCTTTTCCATACGTAATTTATTGAGAAATTTTATCATGATAGAGTGCTGAATTCTGACAAATGCTTTTTGGTACCTATTGAGATGACCATGTGGTTTTTATCCTTCCTTCTGCTAATATGTCATATCAGATTGATTGATTTGTGTATAGAGAGCCATCCTTGCAATTCCAGGAATAAATCTCTCTTTGTCATGGGGTCTGATCCTTTTAATGTATTATTGAATTGGATTTGCTAGTATTTTATGGAGGATTTTTGCATCTATATTCATCAAGGATATTGGTATTTTTTTTTCTTGTGGTGTCCTCATCTATCTTGTGGTATCTTATCTTTATGACCAAGTTGATGTTTACCCCACAGAATACATTTTGAAGTGTTCCCTTTTCTTCTTCTTCTTCTTCTTCTTCTTCTTCTTCTTTTTGGAAAAGTTTAAGAAGGATTGGTATTAATTCTTTAAATGTTTCATAGAAGTCACCTGTGAAGCCATCTGGTCCTGGGTCTTTTTTTGTTCGGAGTATTTTGATTACTGAATCAGATTCCTTGTTATTAGTCTTTTCAAGCTTTCTATTTCTTCTTGATTCAGTCTTGGTAGGTTGAATCTTCCTAGAAATCTATTCATTTCCTGTAAGTTATCCAATTGGTTTACATATGATTTTTCATAATGGTCTCTTATGATCTTTTTTATTTCTATAGCATTGGTTGTAATATCTCCTCTTCCATTTCTGATTTTATTTATTTGAATCTTCTCTTTTTCTCTTAGTTTACCTAAGATTTTGTCAAATTTTTTTATCTTTTTATAACACTAGCTCTTAGTTTCATCGGTTTTTTTCTACTGTTTTTGTTCTCTATTTCATTTATTTTTGCTCTCATCTTCATTCATTATTTCATTCCTTCAGCTAACTGTGGGCTTAGTTTGTTCTTCTCTTTCTGGTTCCTTGAGGCAGTCAATATGGAAGACAGTATGGACTTTCCTAAAAATGTTAAAAATGGAACTACCATATGATTCAACAATTCCAGTTCAATTCAAAGGAATTGAAATCAGAATCTTAAAGAGATATCTGCATTCCCATGTTTGCTGCAGCATTATTTACAAAACCAAGACATGGAAGCAAACTAAATGTCCACTGACAGGTGAATAGATAAGGAAAATGTGGTATATACATACAATGGAATATTATTCAACTATAAAAAAGGAAATCCTGCTATTTGTGACAACATGGATGAACCTAAAGGATATTATGCTAAGTGAAGTAAGAGATACAGAGGACAAAAGCTACATGATACCACTTATATAAGGAATCTAAAATAATCAAGTTCACAGAAGCAGAGAGTAGAGTTGTGGTTTCCAGGAACTGGGAGAGGGGCAAGTGGGGAGGTATCAGTCAAAGGTTACAGAGTTCCAGTCATTTACAATAGATAGGACCTATGTATTTATCCAAATGATACAAAAATGCTGATTCGAAGGGGCACACGCACCCTAATGTTTATAGCAGCACTATCAGCAATAGCCAAATTATGGAAAGAGCCCAAATGTTCATTGACTGACAAATGGATAAAGAAGATGTGGTATATACATACAGTGGAGTATTATTCGGCGATCAAAAAGAACGGAATCTTGCCATTTGCAACACATGGATGGAACTAGAGTCTACTATGCTAAGTGAAATAAGTCAGTCAGAGAAAGACGAATATCATATGATTTCACTCATATGTGGAATTTAAGAAACAAAACAGAGGAACATATAGGAAGGAAATGAAAAATAAGAAACAGAGAAGGAGGCAAATCATAAGAGACTCTCAAATACAGAGAACAAACTGAGGGTTACTGGAAGGGTGTTGGTGGGCATGTGCTAAATCAGTGATGGGCATTAAGGTTGGCTCTGGTTGGGATGAGCACTGGGTGTTACATGTAAGTGATGAATCACTGGGTTCTACTCCTGAAACCCTTATTACGCTATATGTTAACCAACTTGGATATAAAGAAACTTTTTTAAAAAGGTAGGAACCTAGAGAGCTATAGTTAACAATGCTGTGTTGTACACTTAAAAATCTGCTAAGAGTTAAGTGTTCTTATCACAAATAAATAACATAGTGAACAATTATTGGAGACAAAGGATATGTTTATGGCATAGGTTGTGGTGATGATTTTATGGTGTACATTTACCCAAACTCATCAAGTTGTATACCTTAAATATGTACAGCTTTTTATATATTAATCATATCTCAATAAGGTGGTTAAAAGAAAAGATATAGGCATTTAGGACTTGCTTCCTGATATGGGTAAGGAAGAAGATTCAGCAAAGTCCCTGTAGGGGAAATTGTATCAAAATTGGACTCTAAGGGAAAGTAACTCTGTGCTGTTCCATCTCCTTCCTAACATGGACTTCCTACTGGATGTACCATGAACTCTTCATTTTATTTATTTATTTATTTATTTAGTATTTTACATTAGCCTAGAGATACATTTGGAACCCTAAATAGTAACAGTTCTGCCAGCCCTGTGTCGTCGTCCCAAACAGACTTAAGCCATACAAGCTTCCAGGGAGTCCATTATCTGTTTATGAACAACAGGCAATCAGACCAATGAACCATGTTATTGTCATTCTATTTGTGTCTCTCAAGTCATTTTTCATCTCGGCTAATCAGAAGATAAAAGTTCATTCTGCACCACCTTCCGCCTCCACCCTCATTTCAGTTCCCTGTGGTTTCACAGTGGGTTGGGCTATTTGAAATCGGTATAAAACACCCGAGAAGAGCTATAATTTTCAAATTTGCCTGTGGGTAATGTGCGTAGTAAATGTAAAGTACTAACAATTTGGCTGTTTGAAATGTGACAATTTTCTTACATCAATGTGCAGGGTCTGAGGCAGCACAAGTTTCCAGAAGAAAGATCCATAGCTGGTGGCCAGACCCAAAGAAGTAAGAGAAGAGGTGAAGCAAGCAAGTCAAGCACTTGTGTGGAAGTGGAATCTCCTCAGTGTTTACCCCTGTGGAAGTTTGAGGACAAGGCTGAGGGAGAGAGGGCCTCCAGGGAAACACCGGCTGGTTACCTTCCAAGAGTTCTAAAAGGAGGCATTCGTCTCAGAGAATTGGCCATCACCTAGTATCTGGCCTTCAATCCCGCAGGCTCAGGCCTGACTTTACAAGCACCCAGAGGTATATTCTTCTTGTACGGCAGACCCAGACAAGCCAAGATCATGAGGTTGGTGTATAACATCATAGACTCCCAATGAAGAACCATGGCCACAGAGACCAGAATGCATAAAACTATATGACTGAATTCTCATCCCTGGGAAGCTAAACCTTAATCAGAAGCTTATTTGTTGCAAATAGATTCATACTAAGAGGGATCTCACACATCAAATGGTAATAACATCAGACTCTCCATCTCACAAAACACAAGTTCCAGGTCTAGAGTCCAATGGCTTTCCCTTCCCAAGATACTGCTTGGATGGGTACCAACCGTTCTGTCTGCAATGCGTTTTATTGATGCATTTCTTACTAACCATCCCTCTGCTCTCATTCTTTTTTTTTTTTTTTTTCAACGTTTTTTATTTATTTTGGGGACAGAGAGAGACAGAGCATGAACGGGGGAGGGGCAGAGAGAGAGGGAGACACAGAATCGGAAACAGGCTCCAGGCTCCGAGCCATCAGCCCAAAGCCTGACGCGGGGCTCGAACTCACGGACCGCGAGATCGTGACCTGGCTGAAGTCAGACGCTTAACCGACTGCACCACCCAGGCGCCCCTACTCTCATTCTTAATGTAGCCTCGTTACTGTAATGGTTGCCCGTGCTGACTGAATACTAAATTCTCGAAACAACCCCAATGTCTGATGACTTGACCTGCTCGATGCTTACTGGGTGAACAGCTCTGCTTTACAGACTTTCGAGAAGCCTTTCCCTTGGCTTTCTGGTTATTCTGTCTTTAAGGGACTGCCAGTGGGCTCACTGGTGACAGAGTTTAGTGCTGGGAAGGGGTCCAAGGGTCCAGACTCTGGTCCTACATTTTCTGGTTGACTTGGCTACAATGTGCTGTGTGACTAAATAACTTTTAAGAAGCTAGTGGCCCTGAAACTGACCGAGTTTTTGTCTTAGCAACTGGGAAGGTCAGAACCATATTTCTGGCTTCTTCTGGCAACAGTGTAAGATTATATGGTATCCATTAACTGTGCGGATCTGAGGATTTCGTGCTTTTGTTTTTGCTTTTTGTTCCATTCCTAAAATCTGTTCAACAATTGTTTTATCCTTTTGTATTTTTGTATGTCCCATCTCATTCTATAAAGGGAATTCAGAGCTCAAAAATCTCAATATGCCCGCTGATAATAAATTTCCATAAGCGAAATGGGAATAGCTGTAAATTTCTTGGAACACTTGAAAAAGAAAGTATAATTTTTTGCAGTTCTTCGAACTTCTCAAATAAGTGACTTTAGAGTCCTGTGTGAGTGGAATTGTCTTATCTGCTAGACTTAACCAGGTTCAGGTAAGTATGTGGTAGACAAATGGTGATGACAGAATGGGAGAGGGGAGGACTTCATGCACGCAGGGAAGACTTTATGCACACAGGGAGCACTTTTTGCATATGGGGAGGACTTCATGCATACAGGGAAGACTTCATACTCATGCGGAAGTGCCTTCTGGGTAGGAGGCACATTTTTTGTGCACATTCGTGAGTGTCTTCTGAGTAATGTGGAGTGTGGGGCTAGAAGAAGGAGTTACAACAGTCTTAGGGGATCTCTAATCGAATTTAGAGTGCCTCAGAGCAGTGATGAATAGTAACCTCATTTCTAATCCCTGGGAGTGTGGGGCTCTGAGGCTTGGGAGGCTTATAGTCTACTTGACCCTTTGTGTTGGGACTATGTTCTGGCTTAATCTTTCATTGTAAAGATGAGGAAACTGAGATCCAGGATCTGACTTGCCCAAGAGCATCATCATTTAGTGGCAAAGTCAGGGTAGAGTCCTGCACTGGTCTCCCAGCAAGCTCTTTTTTTCTCATGCCAATACCTAACACTTCTCCCCACTATGTCCAGTTTATTTCTTGTTCAATCCTGCCTTATGAACATACCACTGTCCTCTCTTCTCTTTACTGCCAGCTACTCAAGGAGAGACCTTGATGGCTATAAATTTTGGGAAAAGTAAGATGCCCTTGAGGAATATTTTACCACTAACCAGTTTCATGTGTCTCACTTAAGGGATGAATTCAACTGGAAAAAAAAAACAAACAAAAGTGGCATAAATAACATACAGACATCTACTTTTATATCAAGCAATAAAAAACCCAGAGGTGGGCAGTCCATTACTGGCACACCATTTATAAATGTCAATGATGACTCTAGGTCCCTCTATGCTGCTCAGCCATTTTGTGTGTGTGTGTGTATGTGTGTGTGTGTGTGTGTGTGTCTGTGACTCTTCCTGGTCTCAGGATAGCCGCAGGAGCACCAGCCATCACACTCTTGTTCTAATCAGATAGCATGGAAAAGGGAAAGGGACACAATAGCATGTGACAGCTGATTCAGACTCCTTTAAAGAACTTCCTAAGACCAATTCCCTCCACGTGACCATGTCACATAACCCCCTTAGTTGTAAGGGATACTGGGGAATGTAGTTTTTAGTTAAGGGTTTTGCTGCCCTGAGAAAAATTGGGTTGCTTGGAGAGTAAGAGGGTAGAGTGGTTATTGGGTAAACAACTTTCATGCCCTGCCACTTTCATGATTATGGGAAAATTAAATAATCTCAGAGTTTACTCAACTCTAAAATGGAAATAATATGAGGTCATGTATGGAAAGTAATTAGCAAAGTAGCTGGTACATAGTAAGTGTGAAAGAATATAGAACATTCATAATATAGAGTAGTATGGAAATGATTGATAGAATATAAAAATTCCCTAGTATCGCTGGGGCAAGGGTGAGAACTATTTTGTCTTCTTTTTTTAGTCAGCGTGTTGGATATTGCACGATGAAATTTCTGAGGTTTCTGGAAGCTTTTGTTCTCCAGGCCACATAGAGGACTTGAGACTTTAGGGGACTTGAGGGAGCTAAGGTCGGTACTCAGCTTGCCATCATCCCTTCCTAGAACGACTTTTCTCTGAGCCATCAGGTTGTGCTAAGAGACCCCTGGGAAATTCTCTCTTTGCATGTCTGTCTCTCCCTTGTTATAAGCTATTGAGGATAAGAGCAGTGTCTTAATCACTTTGATCCTTCCAAGGGCCCATTGCAGTACAAGGGACACGGTGGGAAGTCAACAAATGTGTACTGCATTGGGAGTCACTGCTGGGCTGACTCCTTTTAATATCTTCCTTGGCCAAGCTGAAACACGAAGTCCCCATCCCAGCAGACCTTGTCGGGGGGCATCCTCTGAAACATGAGACAATCAAGGTTTCTTTACGCTTCACTCTCTCAGGGAATGCTCAAAGCTCTGAACAGCTTTTACGTTAAAATGATGGAAGTTAAAAAGGTGACAGATGGGTAGTGACACTAATATTTTAGGAAACACGACCCTGCTCAGGGTCCCCTCATATAGCTCCAGGGAGTGAGCATTGTACAGTGAAATTCACTCTGGACCCAAAGCTGAAGTCTTTGGGCCCAATATTTGGTTCTGCCACTTGTTTACTAGGCTACTGGTGGAGACCAAGTCTAGACCAGTGGCCTCTAATGACTTATCTGTCATATAGGTAAATAATACTTGCCATTTCTCAATCCCTCTGGGGGTTGTGGTGAACGTTAATGAACAAACGGGTGGGAGGGGCTTTGCACCACGGCTGTCACTGTTCTCATGACACCAGTACTCTCCTCTGATATCCGACTAACTGGGTGTATTGGCTTGCTAGGGATGTCATAACAAAGTACCCCAAACTGGGTGGCCTAGGCAACAGAAATGTGTTGCCTCATATAGTTCTGGAGGCTAGACGTCTGAAATCAAGGTGCCAGCAAGGTTGGCTCCTTCTGAGAGCTGTGAGAGGAGAATCCAGTCTATGCCTCTTGCCTAGCTTCTGATGGTCTGCTGAAAACATTTGGTGTTCCTTGATGTATAGAAGTATTATCCTGATCTTTCATCTTTTACAACCTTCACATTGTGTGCTCCTTCTGCGCCTGTCTGTTTCTGTCTCTGTATAAGAACAGCAATCATATTGGATTAGGGCCCAGCCCCGTGACCTTATTTTAACTGGCTGCCTCTGTAAAGACCCTATCTCCAAGTAAGGTTACATTTTGAGGTATGGGGGTTAAGACTTCAACATGTGGATTTGTGGGGCGGTGGGGGGGGACACAATTCAACAGATAATTCTGGAGTATAGTAAAGGGTCCATAAATGAATACGTGTATTACCTTTAGTCTGAAGAGTTTTACCTTGACTTGTTTCCTGGCGACCTTGGTGGCTACAGTCTCATTTTCTAATTCTGGTTTCAGCGCTCTGGAACTCTTGGTCTGCTTAAATTTTCTGAGTGTTAACTTTTCTCATGCGTAAAGTGGGAATATTAAAGGCTTTCCTATGAGGCTGTTGAGGACATTAAATGAGACGGCGTATGTTAATAAGCACCTTATGTAGTGCTTGGCATGTAGCAAGTGCCTCAATAAATGGCCATTCCCTTTCTTCATAGGAATGTTAGAGAAAGTTAGGAGACTAGGTGGGGGATGGTTAGTGCACACTAGCCTTCATAAAAAACAGTTATATCAATTTGTCCAGTTCCATCATTTTTGTGAAGAGCTATTTAAGTTTGGGGCTTTGGAAATGGAAAGAGAGCTGTCAGAAAGCTTTTTGAATTGACAGGAGACAAGCCAGCGTTGATAATCCATCATCTTAAATTGCCTACCCTTGATCGTGCTCTGCTATTTTTTTCTGACGATTTTTACCCATAATGACTTCTATTAATGTTCTATGTGCCTTTTTAAAAAGCAGTGATTTATAAATAAAAATATCTTCCCAGACCCTGTTTGTGACCTTGAAAACTATGTGAGATTTGATTTATTGTTCTATACTTTTCATCTTGGCAACACATGTTGAAAACATATTGAAGAGTGAAGCTTAGGTCACCCTCGGTGTGGTGAGGTGGAAATGAATTTGAAATCCTATAATTCAATCTTCTCACTTTTCGGATGAGGAGGTGGAGGAACAGAGAGGCAGGAAGACTGCCCCGCAGTTACCCAATAAGGCAGAACCTGGACTAGAACTTGGGCATTCTGCCCCCCCTGCTCTCTACAGCTTCCGTTACTCTATGCTCCAGTCTAATTAGCGTCTTAGGCAAGTCATTTCCACTCCCTGGGCTTTAATCCTCCTTTATAAGGGGGACTAGACCAGCAGTCTGCTGTGGCATTTCTTCACCGAGCCACAGTCAAACCACTGCCACGTGTGTGCCCTGCTCCTCAGGGGAGCAGCCCTTCCCTCCTCTCCCTATCAGACCACTAACTCCAGCATCCAACACCTATGGCCAGCTTATGGGAGGGAAACTGAAACTGAGCGGTGACCTTCAATGCCTGGCAGAAATCGGTGCCTCTGGGAGGGGGTGTTCACCGTGACAAACATCACGCAGAGCGAAGAGGGGGGAAAAAAATCCTCTTTTAAATACTCTTCAGACCGTGGTGAATTGGAATCCCGGTCTATCTTACCCGCTGAGTGACCTCGGCTGAGTGACGTTGAGTTACGTCGCCTCGATTGTTTCATTAATAGAAAGACCTAGGTTGGAAAGTTGTCGTGAAGATTGAATTCAATAATGTAGGTAAAACCCCTACACAAAGCCTGGTACATGGTAAGTATTCAGTATAGTGGTCATAATAGCACATTAGTAAACATACTTTGAACGAGACCGTTGGAGTAGCTCGCTGGTCCCAAACCCGTTCTAGATCTGCTAAGAAGTGACTGCCCTCCCCCGATACACATATAAAGACAAATGTGTAAACAATTTGAGGGGCTTAAAACATCCCTGAAACTCACACATGGGCCTTAGGGGGTCCCTGGATGCCTGATTAAAAACCCCTGAAGAATATCTCTAGGAATTTCCTTCCTGTTTTATCCGTGATTCAGGAAAATTTCCTACGCTTGCATGACAACTAAGAAACACAATCTAGATGTTCCATAAACCAACTGAATCATAATGTTGCAAGAAAAAGACTCTCTGGCAGGGGTCTGAAATAGAGTAGGACCAGGAACTTCGATGAGAGAAATAATAAGTCTCAGATTCTACATTAACTCAGAACACAGCAGCTATTCAAAAATAAGAAATACAGTGCCTCATTATGATTCTACAAAATGAGAAAATGCCAAACGTGACACGCTAATAGTGTTTACAGTCTGAAACGCAGAGAAGGAGTGTCTCTTGGCCTTCTGGCCAGGCTGACCTTGACCACCGAGACTCCATTTGCATGGGGATAAGGCTGCAGAGAGCTGTTCAATCTGCTTTGCAAATAAAGTTCTGGGTTATGTTATTCCCCAAGGTGTCCTTGATAGAGTTAGGAAGAGGACAGTTGTCAGGTTGTCTCATTTGTCTGTTTTCAAGGGCTCTCAACAAACTCTGCTCTGAGGCTTTATGGTTGCCATCTAAGGATGATACTCCTTGTTCAGGACACAGACATTTACTAAGCCACGCAGTGCTCTGTGGTAAGCTATGCTATGAGGGACCTTTTTTGTCTGTTTTTAATGTGGACTGGTTTTTCTGGTTTATACTCTCTCTGGCTATACGTTTTGGAATGTTCTTTCTGGTTATGCTTTCACTCCAATTATTTTATTCACAACTCCCAGAAAGACTGTAAGGGATGTTTGGAGGAATTTTTGCTCCTGTTTTACGAAAAAGCCTGAGGCACAGAGAGGTTGGGGCTTGCTCTGGGTCGTAGTGGAAACAAAGGTTACGTCTTCTGACTTTGAAACCACTTTCCACTGTACAGAATTGCCCTTTACCTACCCAGTTTAATATGAGAAAGACTTTATATATATAACTGACTGTAACACAAGACTATAAAAGAGAACTGTGGAGGTTCAGAGGTAAAGAGGTTCTCTTTCCACTGGCCAAGGGGAAGGACCAGGTGAGTCTTTGGGGAGGGAAGCTAGTTGCCTTTTTCTTCCTGATATCCCGAGTAGGACTGGGGGAAAAAAAATGAGCAATCTCTTCTTCCGACCTCAAGAGGTGTAGCTGATCCATGTCTATACAACACATGCACCACTAATTTTCTGATGAACAAAGATTTTCTGGACACCACTATCATGATGGAGTAGGGGGTTTATGATCATAGCGACGATTCTGACTTACATAGGTATGTGTGTGTATATCCATATGCCCATGCACACACATACTTTTCTTCTCTGGCCAAGCACCAGTTGAGGTGCCCAGCATTGTGTCTGTATCCGCTTCCTGGGGCTGCCATAGCAAAGTACCACAAACTTACTCTCTCGTAGTTCTGCGGGCAAGAAGTCTGAAATCCACGTATTGGCAGGGTTGGTTCCTTCTGGAGGCCTGAGAAAGAATCGGTTCCCTGCAGCTCTTCTAGCTCTGGTGGTTGTTCATAGTCCTTAGCCTTCCTTGGTTTGTGGTTGCCCCCCTTAGATCTCTGTCCTTCTTCAGCCTGCCTTCCCCTCTGTCTGGTGTCTCAAATCTTCCTCTCCTTTCTCTTCTAAGGACACCTGCCATTGGATTTATGGCTCACTCAAAATCCACGTTGATATTATCCTGAGATCCTTTACTCAATCACATCTAAAAGGATCCTACTGCCAAATCAGGTTGCATTCACAGGTACGGGGTTGGGACTGGTGACATTATTCAACCCGTTACAATGTCCAAATGGGACATTGCTCCTCGTCTTTGCTTCCCAGCGAACGTTTGCAATGCTTATAGCAGTGACACTCACTTCAAAGAGGGTAAGAGTCCATATAAATGAAGGAAAAATGTCTTAGTTGAATAAACAGGCAGGGGGGACGAGAAACACACCACAAGAGCTCCATGTGTGGCAGCTCTAGAAAGGATTCTCCCGGGGGTCCATCCCTTAGGTATGAAGTGCTCTGAATGCCTAGGAGAGTGGTGTGATTACAAGTGTTTAGATATTACCTATTATGCAAAAACTCAAGATCACTCCGTTACCAAGTACCTGGACTCATTTACTTAAGAAGTCTTCGATAAGAGATTTTTTCTTTACTCGGTGCAAATCAATATGTATTTCAGACAGTATGTTCCTTCAAGCCTCAATTTGCCAAATAGAACAGGGGCACTTGAATTATAATGGGCAATAGAGATCCCATGTGAGTGGGTTGTGCATAATGAGGAAGACAGGTGACTGGGATATGAGCTTGTTTGGGTGTTGTGAAAAAGTAGAGATTCAGACAATCCAGGTTTGATTGGGAGTGTTTCGTGTTAATGTACAGTTGTTGTAGATGCTTCCCTTGACCCAGAATATAAGAGGAAAAGTTAAATTCAGCAAAGCTGTCTTTAGTGTCTCGGATTATATTTGTGTTTATGGATTGTTGTTTATTACTTGCTTAGGGTGAAGCAAAAAAGGTATCCCAACAATAATCTAGATTGGGATTATGGTTTCAATGTTTTTAAAGGATAGAAATGATGCCAAAGTTTCTTGGTAAAATAATGAACACTTATAATAAAACAAAATTTTGCTCCTTTTTAAAAATCTGGTCCAGGAAGATCGATTTATTAAGTGTTAGCCTCTCAGCTTTTAACTCCCTAAATCACAAAGTACCCACGGCAAGCCTAATACTTTCTGAAGGTTTTCTTTAGCATGAGCCACTTCTGGAAAACAGTTTATTTTCTTCACCTAAGGACAATAGATTAAAAAATAGGTAGCAGCCATGAGACTTCACCAAACATCTTCTGTCCTTTCTTTAAGAGATGTTGAAGGTGCCTAATAGAGTCTGACATGTTTTTGCTAAGTATGAAATATCAAAATGGCAAATCCTAATGTTTGCTTCATCCGAGGACAATTTCATACCTTATGCTTTACCTTGTCAGCTTGAATTGATATCAAGCCGGGAGAGGTCACGGCTGCCCCCCCCCCCCGGTTCCCTATCATAGTGCAAAATGCTCAGATCAGAATTCTTAAATGTGTGGTGTAATGTGGGATGCTATGTGGCATGATGGAAAGTACACTGAATTCCACAGACAAAACCCTGCATTCTAGTCCTAACTTGACCATTTACTAGTGATCCAAACCTTGACAAATCAGTAGAATGCCACAAATATTTATTGTGCACCTACCATGTGCCAGGCATTGTTTAATAGGAGAACAGAGAGAGAACATAAACACAGATCCCACAAAATGGCCAGGTGTTGAGGCACATGCATAAACAACTCCAGTATGAGGAACACAGAGACTTGTGCCAAGAGACAGGACTAGATACAAAGCTATAGCAAGCAGAGGAGGGAGAAGTTGTTTAGGTTTGGGGAGATCCAGGAAGGTTTAATGGAGGAGGTTGATTCATGAGCTAGGATTGCAATGGGGGATAGGATATGCACATGGATTGGGAAGGGGGTATAGGCAGATTAAGCCATGTGATCGAGCCCACTGAGGCAGTAAAGGATTTGACTCTGTGGAGACTGATGAAGTGTCAGTTCACCTGGCACATACAGAAGTAGAGGGAGTAGAGAGAGTTGGGGCTAAGAAGGTATTGGACTCAGTAGAAAGAAGGGTTAAAAAAAAATCTAAGTTCTCTGTTAAGATTAATCTATGGAAGAAAAAGAAGAAGGAGAAGGAGGAGGAGAAGGGGAAGGAGAAGGAGGAGGAG
>NC_064810.1:78594168-78731653 GCF_023721935.1 Panthera uncia
CAATTCACAGCCTGCTGCTGGTTCCATGAGCAAGTCATTCTACCTCTCTGGGCCTTGTGGTCCATGCTGTAAAGGGAAGATGGCAATGGGTACCCAACTTCATCAGATATATGTCAGACGAGCTGGAGCTCTATCTCAGACACCAAAGAATTGCAATGCAAAGTTTTGGAGTTGCTGTAAGACATTCCAAAACCCCATACCTTCCTACCTCACAGCACTGCCCAGGTGTCCCCATGTGCTAGGCTGTGCCGAATACCAAGTTGAGGGAAGCATGGTTCATGCCTTCCAGGAGCTCCTACAGGTGGAACTGACACATCCACAAGTGACTACCATGAACAGAAGGAACCCAGCCAAGTGCTATGTTTGGGAGCAGCATGGAAGCAAAAGAATAGCCACTCTGATATGGAGGCGTGCAAAAGAAGAGGGGACATCAGGAAGGAATCCTAGAGGAGATGATGTTGGCACTGACCCTTGAGGAGGGTGGGCATTCCCACAGGTAAAACAGAGGGAGGCATTCCAGGTGGAAGGATCACAAGAGTAAATGTCCACTCAGGTTTTCCTCATATTACACTAGCTTCTCCCACAAAAATGGTGGGTTTACTAGGCCTGGAACAGAGAAAGGACATTGTTCTGATTCTGGGATCAGAATCACCATCTGAAATAGCCTTTCTTCTAAAAGTCAGGCAACTATAGCGTTTGAAATAGCCTCAGGATTTGTGCATAAATACTCGCTTCTTGCTGGACCCAGTTCATCCTGTTATTTCCCCTTTATCCTTATTCTGAGGAAACGTCTAAATGTGCTCTGGAACTCCAGCTTACCCTTGATCAACAAGCATTTATCAGCCGCTGCACTGCTGCTGAGTTTCAAGAAACCCAAACTTCTCACAGAGTTATAGAAGCAGAGGGTTGGAGGGTGCCTGGGTGGCTCAGTCAGTTGAGCGCCAGACTTTGGCTCAGGTCATGATCTCATGGTTTGTGGGTTCGAGCCCTGCATCAGGCTCTGTGCTGACGGCTCGGAGCCCGGAACCTGCTTCGGATTCTGTGTCTCCCTCTCTCTCTTGCCCCTCCCCTGCTTGTGCTCTCTCTCTCTCTCTCTCTCTCTCAAAAAATAAATAAACATTAAAAAAAATTTTTTTAAAAAAGAAGCAGAGGGTGGGAGTGTCTATTAGGACCATCTTATCTAGAGGTGGGAAACTCATTAGCTCCAAATGCAGCCCATTCCAAGTTCAAAATGTGCTGCCTCTTAGGGTCCCTTTTCTATGTAACAAAACTCCACCTCCCTAGAATAGAGTTTGTAGCTGTGATTCCATACCATGAATGTTCTTTGCAATAATGATCATGCCAACTTCATTAGCAACAAATGCTATTGTTTTTGTGAGTAGCTACACATTTGTTCCAATAAACATCTGCGTTGAGTCAAAGAATCCTGTTTGGCTTGTATGTTTTTCATGCACTAATGATTCTGGTAAGTCGTACTTTCATTTATCAACACTTCTCTGAATCTGATTAGTATCACTGTACTATGAACAGAGATAGTGGGGGAGATCATATTGTCAATACAATAGCAGGTCTTAGGTTTTTCAGGTCAGTTCTGATTAAACACCTTGTCCTATTATTCCTATAAATTATCAAAATATTCCAGGATGCTTATCTTTGAGCATCCAAATTACATTTCTTGATTGTCATCCACTCCCAGAATAGAAAAAAAATTTTTTTCATCATGTGTTCAATTGTTTGGTTCAGAAAATATGGCACCATGTCTATGAGTGCACTCTT
Organism: Panthera uncia; assembly: GCF_023721935.1. Taxonomy (NCBI): domain Eukaryota; kingdom Metazoa; phylum Chordata; class Mammalia; order Carnivora; family Felidae; genus Panthera; species Panthera uncia. Next base: position 78,595,945 of record NC_064810.1, read on the forward strand.
TTGAATTGTAGTGTGTACTTTCCTTTTGCTATGAGTTAATCTTGTTCCGATGGCAAGAATCAGAGAATTAGCACCAACAAGAAGCCCTTCAAGCAATGATAGGTAGGATTAGGTAGAATTAGAGAAATCTATACTGATCATGTGGCAGAGATGGTGACCAATTTGGGTCTAGAATAGGTCTTGAAACCAAGAGACTTAGGTTCTAGTGCAGCATAGGTTGACTCTCTTATCCACTTAATTTCTCCATCCATTAACTGGCAGAAAAATCTTTGCTTTACCTGTCTGAGGGTTGTAGAATAAGATGAATTACCATATAGGAAAGAACTCTGGAAACTAAATGTAGCTCAAATATAAAAAGTTCTGTGGGAGATAATCACTAACATTTCTGAACATTCACTATCTGATTGAGACCACACTAAGCTCTTACATAATTCTCTCATCTATCTTCACAAAGTACTCTTACTCTCTTCTCCCCTTTTTACAGGCAAGAAAACTAAAACAGTGAGGTTAAAAATGTGGACCAACCTACAAACACCAACACCCCAGTAGCAACAAGCACACCTAATGTCCAGATTTTGGTTTCTAACACTATTCTTCAATAAAAGGAACGAGGGATCCTTAAAGAAATGGCTGATTCTAGGACTAGCACAGAAAATATACAAGATGAGCCTGGAGTATGTTGTTCCAGAGAATAAGGTAGTCACACACAGTGATGGGGGGTATGTCAAAGGGACACAGGAGCCAACTGGAAGATCTCTAATGACCAAAGCAAGAACACTTTGAGCAACAAAGCAAAACAGAATTGGATTGCAACCCAAAGTATAAAATACATATCCATAAGTGTATACTTACATGCGTAAGTTATTGAATGAATAAGTAAATGGGGGAGAATAGATAAATCTCCCATGAAGAATGCCAAATGGTTCATATAAATAATTTGCTCTAAAGGAGATGGAACATAATTCTCCCTCCCTTAAGTGTGGGGTGCAAATAGTGATTTCCTTCCAAAGTGTACAGTACGGAAATGGGGGAGCTGGGGGTGGGGGTGGCAAAGTAACTTTAGAGTGGAGAAACCTAACAAAAACATTACCCCAGCCGGGTGATCACAGTTAATATTAACAATGATAAGTCATGTTGATAGTATATGACCTTGATATGTCCTAATGAAAATAGCACTGTATCTCTGCACTCTTCCTCCATTCATCTCATAACCCCAGCCTAAAATCATGAGAAACAGATCTGAAAAATCCCAATTGAGGGATAGTCTATAGAACACTTGACCAATACTCCTTGGAATTGTTAAGGTGATCAAAACTACTGGAAGTCTGAGAAACTGTCCCAGCCAAGAGGAGTCTATAATACGCTGAACTGTATCCCTAAAAAAGATACATTGAAGTTCTCATCCTCAGGACCTCCAAATGTGACCTTATTTGAAAACTGGGTCCTTGAAGATCCAACTAGTTAAGAAAAGGTCATACTGGAGTAGGGTGGGCCTTTCACCCAATATGACTGGTGACCTTATAGGAAGAGAAGATGAGACACAGAGACAGAGACTTATGAAGGAGAACGCCATGTATGATGGACGCGGATAGAAGCCAAGGAAGGCCAAGAGTCACTAGCAACCATGCGCTGGGAATAGGCAAGGAAGGATTCTCACCCCCCAACCCTATTCCCGAGGTTTCAGAGGGAGCGTGGCCCCACCAATTCTTGATTTCAGACCGCTAGCCTCCAGAACTATGAGACAATAGATGTCTGTTGTTTTAAGCCATGCAGTTTGGGGTGCTTTGTCATGGTAGTCTCAGGAAACTAACACAGAGCCTAAGGATACTTGAAACTAAATGTGTGACATAGGACCCTAGATGGCCCCCTGGAATAGAGAAAGGAAATTAGGTAAAAATGAAGGAAATCTGAATCAAGGATGGACTTCTGTTAAGAATAACACATCAATACTGGTTTATTAATTGTGACAATTGAACCATATACTAACATAAGGTGTTAATAATAGGAGACACTGGGGAAGGGTTTATGGGAACTTTCTGTACCATCTGTACAATTTTTCTGTAATTATAAAACAATTTTAGGGACCTAGGTGGCTCAGTTTGTTAAGTGTCTGACTCTTAATTTTGGGTTAACTCATGATCGCAAGGTCATGAGATCAAACCCCGAGTCAGGCTCTGTGCTAACAGTTTGGAGCCTGCTTGGGATTCTCTCTCCCTCTCTTTCTGCCCCTGCTACTCCCTTGCTTTCTCTGAAGATAAGTAAACTTAAAAAAAGAACTATTTTAAAATTAAAAGTTTCTATTTTAAAATGTGACCCAAGGTCCCTCGGTCAGGAGATGGGGAAACTGGGATTTGAAACCAGTTCTGATGGACTCTGGGTTCCACTGGCTCTACCCCAATGGTTCTCAAGGTAGGCTGCACACAGGAGGCACCAGAAACACCAATGTCTGAGTCTCAGCCCCCAGAGACTCGAATATAACCAGGAGTAAGTCTTGAGCATTGGTGGGTGGGATTAAAAGTTCCCCAGGTAACTCTAATGTGCATACAGTTTGAGAACCACATTTCTAAGCTATCCTGCCAGTGTGTGGCTCCTGAAGAATGTTGGGAGCCTCTTTTACTCCAGCTTGGGTCTTTGACTTAGGTCATGTAGCTTTTGGGAAGCAGAGGTGAGGTAGGCACCCTGCTGCTCTAGCCCACAATCCAGAATGTTCTGACTCTCAGCCACAAAACCATCACTATGATATCTCTGCATGAGTATTTTCCTGGAAAGAACAGTCTTTTTTACTTTGCAATGGTAAACTGAAGAAGGGGAAAGTATTCCAGGCATGGGGGAACAGCATATGCAAAACAAAGGATATGAAAGGGCAGTGGATGTTTGGGGGAATCTGAATGACTTGGTGTTCCTGGAAAACCAGAAGAACTAGGAGAAAAGAGAACACCATCAGGCAGATATGAAGTGCAGGCCTTGTATGCTCAGCTTGGTTTTGGGAATGGGGAAACATTTGAGTTTTTTGAATCAAAGGGAGATATGATCACTTGACTTTTCCAATGAGGCCTTAATGCAGAGAAGTAACTAAAGGAGAAGACACCAAAGGTAGGGGATTCAAGATGGCTTCTGACATCAGGCAAGGGACCTTCTGGTCCTGAATGAGTGCAGGCCTGTATGGAGGGAGGACAGGAATCTGCTTTTCAGAGGTCTGAGAACCTAGGGCTAAGTCCAAAAGAGACACTGTTAAGAGATTCCCAGCTTCTGATAATACTTCAGGATGAATTAGCAGAGAAGCAGAGAGAAAACAGGGCATAGACCAAAACCCAAGGGCAGTAATGGTTTTCCAGGCCCTGGTCTTTCTGTGAGCTGCAGGCATGAGTGTTTATCTCCAGAAAGAAAGCCATGGGCGTCTCTAAATTTGAGGGAAGGACACAAACACGGTTTTTTTAACTGTCTCCTGCATCTGATGTGTGTTGGCCTCTCTTTGGAGACGTTAAGAAAAATTGTTTGCATGTAAAAACACGGGCTCAATTCCCAGCAATGAGCTTCTGATGCAGGAAAAAGAGCCAAGACCCTTTCAACACCTAGGCAGATCACAAAGGCTCCAAGGGGGTCCCCTCTGAAGAATGGGGTATTAGGACAAGACAGTATTATGACAAGAGGAAGGTGTGTCAAGCCCGGATGGTGCCACAGGGCAAGCATGCTGAATGAACAGATCTGCGTGTGTGGGAACGCATCTCCTCCACCAACATCTGCCAGTCCCAGTGGAAGCTTCTGCAAATGAACAGGTTATGACCCCAAGCCATACCACAGGCCAGAATCAAACAGAGCAAGCCCTGGGAATCTGGAGGGCACCGTGTAGATGTGGTCCAGACCCAAGTTTCAGAAGATGCTGACCTATTTTGAAAGAGAAGACCTACACTTCCCCCTGAGCTGTTTATCCTGTGACATTATTCCATCTAGCCCATCTCCTGACACGATCTGGTTGATTTCATCCATGCCCAAGTTTAAGTGCTCACACATGGCCCAGGCCTGCCAACGGGATCCAAGACAACAGAATCCTTCCTTTAAACAACTCCGACAACATCTTCCTTTGGTCTGAGTTTGTGTGTCCAATGCCCAAACCCATCCTGGCTGTCTAGGCCTCCCACAAAGCCTTTTTAATTTGAGTGCATTTTAAAATTATGAAACACTTCAAACACACTGAGAAGAACAGAAACAAAAATCCCTGTCCTGCTCAGACTTGACGAAACACTTCCCGCGCAAGGGAGAGGGGCAGGACTCCCATCCAGAGAGCAAGCTGGAGCCATGACAGAGAAGGTGCTTTGGGCCAGGGGGAAGAGCTCTGCACCTTGACGCTGAAGACCTGGGCTCCAGTCCAAGCCCTGCGGCTTGATGGCTCTGAAAGCTCAAGCAAATCACGTTCTCTGTGCCTCAGTTTCCACAGCCCCTGGTGGATTGCTCCTTCTTTTCAACCTCTCTACTTAGAGAGCCCCAGACTCAGTCCTTGGCCTCTTTTCTATCTAGCCTCACTCCCTGAAAAATCTCAGCGAATCTCATGACATTTCATATCACGTAGATGCTAACTGCTCCAATTATCTCTCCAGCTTGCGCCTTTCCTCTGAACTGCTGTTATGAACATTCCACTGCCACCTTGCATTTCTTACATTTAATGTCTAACAGAATGCCTACAACACATATCAAGCTTTACATGTCCATAACCAAGCTCCTGACATCGCCCCCAAATCTATTCCTCGCATAGCTTTCCTTGTCGCCGAAGGGGGTTGGCCAGGCTAAAAACCTTGGGGCCTCTTTGGCTCCTCTTTCTCTCATGTCTGAGTCATCAGCAAATCCTCTCAGCTCTACGTTTAAAATATACCCAGACTCAATCCAATTTTCCACCTCACTGGAACAGGTCATAATCACCTCTTTTCCTAGATTACTGCAAGAGCCTCCCAGGTAATCCTCCCTCTTTTATTCTTACTCCTCTATGGTCTTCTCAACATGGTGATGATAAATTAGATGACATTACTCCACTGCTCAAACCCTCTACTGACTTCTTGTCTCATTCAGATTAAAAACCAACGTTTTGACAATACCCTGTGACACATATGATCTGACCCTCATTAGTACTCTAATCTTTGTTACCCTATTAGTAATGACTACTAAGCCTGAACTGCACCCCAGCCACTTTGGTCTCCTCACAGCTGAACATTCCAGGCTGCTCCTACCCAGGGCCTTTGCACATGCCATCCCCCCCTTCCTCAGTTCACCTCTTTAGCGAGACTCTCCCTAGTTACCCAATCTAAAATGGTAACTCCAGTCCTTGCTTTTCTAACCCCTTTGCCTACTTTATTCCTCTCCTTAGTACTTAACAGCCCCTAATATATCACACATCTTACTCAGACTGTTTATTGCCTAGTTCCTCTACTAAGCATACGGTAAACTATTTGGTGGCTTTGCTTTCCCCTCTATCCACAGTGCCTCGAACAAAGCGCAACGTATAATATGTACCCAATAAACATTTGTTGAATGAATGAATAATCCTGGAAACAGGGGAAATCTTATTACATCTTCAAAACGTTACTGTAACCCCACTATGATGAAGTGAAGAATGATTGAGCTTATTTTAGAAGTGAGGGGACAACAACACAGACTGAAATTCCATGGCTACCACGCAAGTCCCTGTATAAGGCAGCACCTCTCAAGGTAACTGCCTTTTCAAATGCAAATATCACTGCAGAGAGGTCTCGTTAGGGTATGATGTCTCAAAGTTTGCCTCCAGAAAGGAAAGGGGAAAAGGATCAAACTCCAAACCCACCTGCACCTGGTCAGACTGAAGTGCTGAACTACATGACCCACCAGATGGGTCAGGGTCAGGCGCCACCCCAAACGAGTGAGGACAAAGAAGGCCAAGCTGCAGTGTATGAGCAAGGTCAAGGCTAGTAGGGGCCCTTCAGATCACCTTACTTCTTTGCTTCACAAATGAGGAAACTGAGAGCCAGGAGAGGGTAAAGACCCAAGGTCAGCAGCCTAGATGCCTCGATGACATCTAACCCAGAGGTGGGACCCATGTTGCCCAAATCCCAGGCCAATGAGTTTTCTGTAGCACAACCACCACCCACCTACCCACACAAGATTCGTCACAAAATAGCCATACAACAGGCGGATTTCATTTCCCTGGTGCATGTGGCAGTACCCACGCCGTGCCAAAAAAACGATTCCAAAGGAATTTCCTTAGCTGGGAGTCCTACAGAGAACCAGAATGGGACTTGGAATGGAACCAAATTCCTTTTGCGGTATTTCAGCCAATGGGAATAGAGCCCAGAAATCACTGGTGTTTTCTGTTTGGGGTGATTTTTATATAGCTCTCTTTGAAGAATGAAGAGTGGCTACCATGCCACTGGAAAAATGAAGTCACTGCTTTGAAATAAATTTGAGACGAAGAAAAGAAATGACTCTACATTACATTTAAATAAACCAGGTCTCAGCCTTGGGCTGGAGGAGTTAACCCTTACCTTCCTTTTTCTTTTTTCTTTCTTTGCTTTTTTTTCCCCCCCTAAAACATTTACCAGCAGAGCTGAAATCACAAAGAGAAAGAGCCCCTCAGGGAGTCAAAGGGGAGGCTGCCAGATGAAAGGCAAAGGGGAAGAAGGAAGAGGGTGAGCCTATGCTCTGTATCAGGCAAAGTTACTGCCAGTGCCTCATTTATTTCTCACAATAGCTCCGCAAGGCACGAGTGTTATTCCCATTTTGATGATAAGGGAAAGGGGGCTCAAGGAGTTTAAGTAATTTGCCCAAGGCTGTACAGCTCATAAGTAGCAGAACCTGTTTCTGAAGTTTGAATTAATCATCTTCCCTGACTCTGTGCATATAACGCTGGTCAAATTTCTTACTTTCTCTAGGCTTAAGTTCCTTACCCATGACATAAAGGCCCTAGATCGAAGCTGCCTTACAGCTCTGATGGTCTATGGACTCACTATGTTGGAAATTGTCCTGAGCTAGTGATTTCCTTTGTTCTTAGGGCTTCTGACCCCCAGGAAGTGTTCTCCCATGGAGATGGCCCTGTCCCGTGAGTGAGGGAAATGATCCAGGCTGCATTTCATGCTGACACCACACTGAGGAGTTCAGCCTCTGGAGCCACAATTCAGAGCCTGTAGGTCTGCTCCTGGCTTGAACATCAAGACTAGTACCCGGAAGCTCCAGTGGGAGAGGCTGGGATCTTGAAATGTCTCCGAGAAGTTTATTTATAATGCCTAGGGCACATCTAACAAGTTCATCATGTGGCACGGGGCAATGTGTACAAAGGAAGGATTGTCCCAGAGAAGTCTTTGCCAAGATGAGGCATAAGCCAGTGAGCAAACCTAGACCCACCCCCGCCCCCCAATCTGTAGCAACAACAATAAAGGAAACAGTGGAAGCCTCCGAGGGTTGCAGACATCTTCCTACAGAGGAGGAAGAGGCCTAATGCTTTAAAAAAGAGGCCTGAACTAAAACTAGGTAAGGGTTGGACTTCTTGCTCTGCCACTAGCTGGCAAGGGAACTTGAGGTAAGCCACTTCCACACTGTGGTCACATTCCAGGAAGGAATACAGCCATAAGCAAGTACTTGTAACAAAATTTGATAAGCATCTGGCAAGAGTGGTCGAGCTCAATGATGGAGACTCTCAGAGCAGGACAAAGCCATCATAGCAGAGGACAGGCAGGAACCAGGAGTTTTGAGGGAAAGTCAAGTTCCCAGGACAGAGAGTAGGGGGTAAGAGGGAAGCTGAGTCCTAGTCCTAGAGAATCCAAGGCGGGGCCATCAAGGGAGACCTCAGGGCTCATCATAACAAGACTGGGTGCAAAAGGAAGTCTGTTCCTCAGCGAGAAGGCCTTATACCAGGCAGCGCAGGTGGACCACCTGGGAGTCTTATTCCAATTCAGATGCTCAGGCCTCATGCCCAGAAATTTTGATTCTGTTGCACTGAAGTGGAGGCCGGGAACAGACATTTCCTTAAAAAGCTCCCCAGGATTTCGAAAGCACAGCCAGGGCCAGGAACTTCCTCAATAATAAGCAGGGCTCTCTGGGAGACAAGGCCTGTCTCAGTGCCCACTGGATCCCAGCACCCAAATCAGGGCTTGTCAGACAGAGGGTGTTTGGGGTACTTGGCCTGGATAAAGGGATGAGCACTGTGTGAATAAAGCAAAGGACGTCGGCAGCCAGGTGCTAGAATTACAGCAAGGGCAAGGGTACGACCGGCCTTAGGCTGAGTCCCCTGGATGACTGACTGAGCGCTGCCTGCATTCTTCCTGACCTTCATGATCAGCCCAGACCTTGAAGCTGGAGCTAGATAAAGCCTTATATGGGAGCCCAAGAGAGGGGAAAGAAGGAGACAGGGGGCGTCTAACATATCAGGGACCACATATCAGGGATGTTGTAGTGGGTCTCAAGCACACATTCATGACTACTAAGCCTGATTGAAGATATACAGTCTTTATTAAAGTATCCCATCTTTATATAAGTGGCCCTACTCCCTCCACCACTACAGACGGTGGTGACTTTCCATTAAAAAGGGGATCGGTAGGGGACACAGGAAGAATCAAGTTGTTAACAGAGGCGAGGTGAATGAGGACCCTAGAAAGTGCAGGGTGGCATCCCATCTCCTGCCTTCTGCCTTCCCCCACACCCCATCCATACCCATACCCTCAGAAAGTCTCTCCTCCCACCCCAAACCATACACATCCCAGTTTAAAGTGATACAAGGTTCTCTCACATATCTATGCACTTCTCTATGGGTAAAGCACTTCATGTCTTTAATGTTCCCTCTCTTGCTAATGACACCCCATCCCTGTGGTTCTAGATGGACAGTTAATGGTTGGTGAGAGGGCCTATGCATGGCCGAAGTAGGGAAGCCTCTCAACTAGCATATCAGCAAGGTGCCCAGGAAGCCAGACCCCTAGGTGTCATGACCATCAGAACTGCTGAAGAATCGGTGAGGCTGGGTCCCTGAACTCTACATACTCTTCATTATAACAGAGCATCATATATTTGTTTCCTAGGGATTTTGTGCCTTGTGTCTAACACTCTATCTTCCGAACCTCCCCTAAATTCTCTGTCAGTTCATAAGCCATGGGTAGGAAGCCTCGTCTATGGAACTCTACCCCAACCACCATCTCTGAGACAGGTAGGCCTCAGAATCCATCCTGAGTGGAGAGAGCCTGCTGGAAGCTGGGGGTCTGGGGAACATAACCAAGGAACCCTGTGCACCCAGCAGCAAAGGGACAGCCTAATGCTTCCACCTCTTCTCTTCAAGAGAAAGTTCTGCTCTGTGCAGGGAGGCAGAGTTGAGGAGGAAGCTTCTCCATAGGGGCCGGGGGTTGACAAGAGAGCACAAGAATGAGCTCATCACTGTGGAAAGGCCTTTTGAGATCACCAAGCCCTGTGATGGTCAAGCTTTTTTTTTTCTTTTGAAGCAGTTGAACCTATTTGCATCCACAACTCTTAAATGCCACTCCAAGATGTTCTGATCAAGGCGAGATGAGGAAGTAGGAGCCAGGAATGGACAGTGTGACCAGGATGGGAACCCTACTCACCGGGCCTACCTTCCAAATCCAAAAGTCCCTGAGCAACAGCTATGCAGAACTTGGGGGTCCTGGGTTTCACTTCAGAAACCCTTGATTTTATGGATGGTAAGGACGTGTGATTTGCCCAAGGTCCCCATGGAGTCCGTGGCGGCACCAGCACTAGAATTTAACCCACTCCCACCCCAGGTCTCTCTTTGCCCCCTCCCCCCAGCTGGCTGGCCCCCATGGGCCTTGGGCCGCGAAGAGTTCCCCTGCGCCCACTAAGGGAATCTTAGACAGAGCTGCGGAAGGAGAACTGCAGGTAGATGATCAGCAGCAGGACCGTGGCCCAAAACAAGCACCAGGGTATCGAGCAGAAGTTGCAGCCAGAACCTGCCTCCGCCTGTGGCTTGGTGGGGCTGGGCGCCCGCGAGAAGGTGTAGGTGGTGGCCTCTTCCTCCAGCAGCTTCTCGCTGGGCTTCCAGTGCACGATGCCCTCCTGGCAGGCCTCGCAGAACTCACCGCGGTGCCGCCGGGTGTCCTGGCGGCTGGCCACGTGAATGCGGTACTGGCCACCGGGCTCCCCGTAGCACTGCTCGCGCAGGCTGGTGATGAGGTTGTCCACCAGGCTCTCGATGTTCTCCTCCAGCATGCTCGACTCGTCCAGCCGCGCCGTGCCGCACTCGTAGCACAGCTGCTTGAAGACGCGCATGCGCACCGAGCCCGCCCGCTGCTCGCGGTCCAGGTACATGTGGAAGAGGATGACCACGTGTGGCGACTGCCAGGTGTGCCAGCACCAGGAGCAGTGGAACCTGCGGGGAGGGGTTGAGGCAGGGGGAAAGGACTGTGTGCTGCAGAGGCCCCTGCCTCCTGCATCTGGTGCCTTCAGGCCTTGCCCTTGGGGCTTTGGCTCTGGGGATATTTCCTCATCTGCAAAATGTTCAGGGGGCACCAGATGAGTCCTTCCTGCTCAGACCTGTTTTAAGCCTCACGGCGGGGATGGCCTGGACCAGCTGGGAAACGCACCATCAGTCCGCACAGTCTTACCTGTTAACACTGACTGTGAACAGGTTAGACCCAAATCAGGAGAAAAATGACACCGTTACTGCTGCTGGGCCTCCACGTGCACACAGCCAGAGTCAGAGCCAGTAGCCAGCACGTAACAAGTGCTCAATAGATTTTTCTTGAATTGAATTGGATGGACTGAACCAGGGCAGGAAGTAAGGCCTTGCTTCTGACCCCCACGCTGCACCATGGAGCCTCCCCATCTTCTGTCCCAAAGGGAAGTCCTGCATAATAGACCCATGGACAAGAGTGCTGGAAAGTCATCTCAGATATTGCTGTACATCTGAATCACTGAGAGACCTTGTTGACATGCAGGTTCTGATTCAGTAGGTCTAGAATGGGACTGGACATTCTGCATCTTTAACAAGTTCTAGATGATGCTGGTGCTGCTGGTCCATGACCCACAAGGTAGGGATCTAGTCTAACCTCTCCTTTGGCAAATGGGGAAAGTGAGGTCCAAGAAGGAAAATGAATTGCTCAAGGGCCGTGGAGCTCATAGTAGAGCCAGTTTCTAGAACACTTCATGTGTTCAGTATTTTATATTAAGTCAGGCCGAATTAAATAGATTGAAATTGAACTGTCCCAGGACCAGAGCACAGAACTCAACCTCCATAGACCTTGAGCCCCCCGTCTCTTGGTTTTCAACCCATTTAGAGGATTAAAATCTGAAAATATGTAAAATGTCGGAGGTTAGAACTAGTAAGTATGTCCCACCTCTTCGTCAGAAGCAGTAGCTAGGACTCAGAGAGGGAGAGTTACATAGGAGTGCAGAGGAAGAGCTGGAATGAAACTCCAGTATCCCACTTCCCAGTGAGGGACTCTTTCTCTGCCTCCCAGTCTATACCGGCCCAGCGAGACTGACCCTAAGCATCTGGGTTCTCTATATCTCTGTTTCTTCTTGGAAGGTGCCCCCAGCCTGCCAGGCCCCTACTGCCCGGGCCACTCACCTGCCCGAGGCATGCAATTCCAGGTACTGCTTCCAGCCAGGGGCCAGCACGTTGTGCTTGAGGTTGGGATCTATGATGAGGTCCCAGCTGTCGGCCGGCTTGGCCTCCTCCATCTTCTCATAGAAGACTTTCTTCCATTCACCTGTAGTCACGCTTTTACACATGGTCTCGTCAGTGGCAAAGGAGGGCAGGCTCCACCTGAGCGAGAACACGGAGAGCGAGGGCAGGTGTAGGGCAGGGCAGCGCAGTTTCCACGGTCTAAAAATCCTCATCGACAGGACCGGGAGGAAGCAGGACCCAGCTCCCTCCTTTGTCCGCAGTGGAACCTGTTTCCACAGCAACCAGGCAGGGCGCCAAGAGACAGAGCTTGGGGAGGAGGGACTCTCCAAAGGTGTGTTGGAAGGCCCCGAACTGAGGCTGCGGAGGCAAGGTTTGTGGGTCTAAGTGACCTGAGGCAGGTGGGGGGCCTGAAAGGAGGCTGAGCTTCAGGCCATCTCACTCTGGCCTGTGAAGGGCGCGCAGAGGCGAAGACCCGGGAGCTGGCTCAGCCTCACCTTGCTGCCCCTGGAGGCATCATCAGCATCTGGCTGCTATGGTAACCATGATGCCTTAGGGAGCCAAAGAGACCTTAGGGATGGGATGCTGTGGACCTGTTAATAGACGCAGCAATAATAATAAACTCTCTGCACTCCCACCCATTTGTGACTGGCATTGGGCCATTTACAAAAACTATTGGCAGTCCTTTGACCCACAATCGTTATTGTCACTCTACAGATCAGGAGGCGGGACTCATCTAGCTTATAAATGGCAGAGAGCTCATATTCAAATCCAAGTGATTGAGCCCATACTCATTCATTTAGGTCATTCATAAACCTTTTTTTTTTTAACGTTTTTATTTTATTTTTGAGACAGAGAGACACAGCATGAACGGGGGAGGGGCAGAGAGAGAGGGAGACACAGAATCAGAAGCAGGCTCCAGGCTCTGAGCCATCAGCCCAGAGCCCAACGCGGGGCTCGAACTTGCGGACCGCGAGATCGTGACCTGAGCTGAAGTCGGACACTTAACCGACTGAGCCACCCAGGCACCCCTAGGTCATTCATTTCAAACACACCCCTGTACCAGGCTCTACGCCAGGTGGTAACTGTGTATGTACCCAATAGCCAGAACGCAACGGATCTGTACTTGGACAGCCTTGTACAAGAGCAACTACCTTTGCACAAAGGTGGGTACCATTGCATCAGCCTGGTAGGAGGAGAAAAGATGATTTTCAACCTGATGATAGAAGACGAGAGCAATATACGTGGGGGAAAACAGCCTTTATTCCTGGTGCCTCTCCTGATATTTTTTAATAAACTATTTTCCTTTATAAAAGTCCCAGTTTTATTTAGAAAAGTTGGAAAATATAGATAAAAGCAAAAGTAAAACTCTTGCTAAAACTCGTGTTCAAAATAATCACTGTTAATATTACGATATATGCATCCTGACTGCCACTTATCTGTGTTTGTGTGTGTGTATATGTGTGTCTGTATATATATACACACATACACACACATTCTACATGCCCCACTGTGATCTATGTTTTAAATAACGATATATAGTGAATATTTTTCTAAGTAATTAATATTATTCCATCTTGTGGTCTGCCTATATTCTGTGATCTAGTGGAGCATAATTTATTTAGCTACTCCTCTATTTGGGGGTACTAAAGTGTTTTCTTCTAATCTTTTATAATTTCATTTTTGCTACCTATTTGTATACAACTTATTGATGAAGTTCATGGTCCTGCATTCTAGATCTCACAGACAGTGCCTCCTGCAGCTGTAAAACAAATCTCTTGACTCTACTCTCTGCAGAAGCTCAGAATCTGAACAGGTTCTTCAAACAGTGTGACTTATGGGCAGCCTGCAGATCCTGACGTTTGCAGACGAAAAAGAAAGGCCTAAACTTCCCATCTGGTACAGGAGCCCACCTTCCAAGTGCTCCTCCTGCCCCTGCATGAATGCTTGATACCTTGACATATTTTATCTTAGCCTCAGTTTATTCACCTTGACAACGGGATAACAAGGAAGCAATATCTGTAGAGATGAAAAGCAAGGGCTCTGCAATCACTTGCTTTGGTTGTTGTTCTTGTTTGTCTGATTTGCAATTCTCTTATATAGGTAGCAATTCTCTCTCATAGGTAGCCATTCTAATATATTTAATGTGTGTCATTTTGTTCTGGCAAAACATGTGTTTTCATGTGAACATATTTTTTAATTTGCATAGAAACAGCAATCACTATACAGCACTTACTAGGTATCAGACATTATCCTAAGTGCTTTATACATATTAATTTATTTCATCCTAATAACAACCTCCATAGGTAGGTAACAGCAGCAGCAGATCCATTTTTCAAATGTGGAAGCTAAAGCAGAGAAGCCCAAAATTCAACAGATAATCATTAATGGAACCGGGATGGGATCCTGTATGACTGTCTCCAAAGTCCCAGCTTTGATCAGCTTTGTCCAGCATGGGATCTAGAACAAAATATTCACAAAATAAACGTCTTTCTACCTTCTCATCACTCAATATGGCCATTCCAGACTCTGAGGATTGAAGTTCATGTTTTTCCAGCAAGTGGTTCACTAGAACCTACCGAGGCCACAACTCTGGGGAAGAGGGGTGAGGCGTATTTGACCCGTCAGGCTCCCTGTCACTGCTGTAGGGGTCCATGGACCCCCTGATGCCCAATGTAAATATTTTAGAGCTGAAATAGAAATTCGTCTTGAAATCTTACCAAAGAAGATCTAGTGCATGAAGCCATCTGTGTGAATACCGTTCCTGTGAAGCCTGTAACCAATTGATGACAGGCACCCAGGTGCAGTGGAAAGAGCACTGAACCCGAAGTTAGGAGATATAAATGTATATCCCAGTTCTGCAACTAGCTGGCTTTGGTTCCTTGGACACGTCACGTCTCTTGGCCTCCGTTTGTCCATTTGTTCAATGGGGTATTAAAGTATATGGCAACACTAAGGTCCCCTGTGACGATACCATGTACAGTTTCAAAGAGCTTTATACTTATAAATTGGAATCCTTCGGGTACAGGAGGGAAGATAGAGGCCACTGGATGGAGGAAGGAAGCTCTTAATGAGGCATTGTGGGTAATGCCTGGACTCAGGGTCTGTCTCCTCAGGGGCCACTACATAACTGAAGAGCTCTGGGGAGGTGTCACTCTACCAGTTTTATACTGGACACGGTAAGAAAGGCAGAATTTAAATTGTAGCCACTGAACCTTAACACTGGAAAGGATTTCTTTTTATTAAACTTTTTATCCTTCAAGTCAGTATTCTTGTCTCTGAATTAAGGCAATCAATGCCCAGAGAAGTGAACTGACTTAATCAGCCTCAGAGGTATGTTGGGAGCTGTCTCAGGTTGTAGCCATAAGCCAAGGTGAGAACGGAGGCTGAGGACATTCCCAGAAAATATGTGAGGTTGAGGGAAGCTTATAAACCTCGCCCTGGAGTCAAAGCATATCACCCAATACCAGGAATGAATCCTCTAGAAGCATTTTGCAGTTGTTGCTACAGTAAACATTATGATGAAAAACAAGAACATAGAAGGTAAGAATCACCAGAATTGTGTGTGTGTGTGTGTGTGTGTGTGTGCATGCGCACACACACACGCACCCAAGTGTGTATGTAACCAGCTGATGCAATCCCCATTGGCACAAATTAAGTTTAATTTAGAACTTGAGCTTGCTATGCAGAGGCCAATGTAATACCTCCTTGTGTATAGCAGGATGTTTTCTCCAATAAAATAGTACTTCTATCAAGATAAATAAGCCTATGGTATTCCAACTTATTCTTTATCAAATGACCTCACTGAAGGTCAGCCTGCAGGCTGTCTGGGGCACCAGTACCAGAAGCTGCATTTCTACTCTGCATTTCTCAGTTTCCAGGAGCAAAACCCCTGCTCAGGGTGTCTGACAAGCCCCACCAGAAGAGAGACGGATTTCACACCAGGTAGAAGGTCAAGGGGCCCGAAGCCCCATATCTGAGTGCCCATGGGGAACAGGTGCAGAAGGCACAAGGACATGAACACTCCAACCCAGACTGGCCAAGTCTGCACCAGAGGGAACTCATGGGTCATAGTGACTCATGCTTCCTTTTACAGTGCAGCCACCCACGCCTGGCTAGCCTTAGGACTTTGGTGTCCATAGCCTTTTCATTTTATGCAAAACCTTTGCTATTTCCTGTAGACTCTTCGCCATCATTTGACTGAATTGCGTTTCAGACATCTGGGACCCTTGCTTCTGGAAGCAACCAACATCTGGTATGATGTGGTACGACACACCTCTGCACATAGATCCACATCTTAGTTGTAAATATGATACTCAGTACATATCTACGTATAGAAACTCTCAGAAACTACAGGAGAGAAATAGTGTTAGCGAGAACTGTGCAGAAAGAATGGGAACGAGAAAGAGAAATGGTAGGTCTGCCGTTATGTCACTGACTTGCTATGTGACTTGGGCTCTCTGGTCTTCCATTTCTCTGTCTGGAAAATTGGTAGAATTGTAGCACGTGTCTGTAACTTTCGTCCTTGCCCTAATAATTTGTGGGCCCCCAATTAATAACCCACCTGTAGCTCTGGTAAAGACAGGATTTCCCTCTCCAAAACCCCCCCTAGAGCCTCGGAAACATGCAAGGAACAACTCTCTATTTTCCCAATGAGGACATGATACCATGCCTATAATTTTTCCTTACTAAAGATTTTATGAACAAATAAGGGCGGCTGGCTGTCTAGAATCCTTCTCAAATTGTTAAATGACCAAAGTTATAAAATAACCACCCTCTAACCCAGACAGCTGTAGGTTATATCTTTGCCTGGCAATGAGTGTTCCAAGTTTTTTCTGACTCCAACTAGACTCAGCAGGGTCTACAAAAGAAGGATGCATAAATGTGGAAAGCAACCCGTTTTCATACTTTAAGGCCACTTTAACCCCCCTGAGTTAATTGCTTAGTGTGGTTCTCAAGCTCCCCCATGACCGGGTCTCAATCTAATTCACCAAGCAGAGCTTCCACTACCTTACCCTTTCTCAACCCACCTGACCGATGCCTCTCTACTCCCAGAACAGGTTCTGGAATCCCACCTCTTCCTTTGTCCTTGATGTCTCTTCCCCCTGAAATGCCTGAATCCTGTCTTCATAGAGCACCACACTACTCAGCCTGGTATGCTTACTCCCCTATACTGGGTCGAGGCAGGGAGTTCCTATGCTCTCTATAGCAGCCCACATTTCCGTACAACAGCATTTATAAGGATGGCTAGCATTTATTGAGTGCTTACTATAGGCCAAGCAGGCACCCTGTTAAAGGTTTACATTTTATCCTCACATCAAATCTATAAAGTACGCTTTTGTTTTTCTGCTTTTTATAGGTGAGTCAAATAAACCTTGAAATGGTTCAACAATTTGCCCTGGGTCACTTGGGCAGCAGGTGGTACGGGAGGGATTTGAACCTGGGTAGTCTGATGGCAATTCCTGCTCTGCTAAGCACTATGACAAGTAATAGTAAATGCTGAATAAATGCTAGTCATTGTTATATCATCTCTGACTTGAAATGGGCTTTAAAGATCATCTAGATCAACTGTGAATCTCAAAGAAAGAATCTTCTCTCTAACTTTGTCTGCATTTACAGCTTCTGTTGAAATATCTTCTGTAGTCAACTTATTACTTCCTAACCTACTTGGTTTTGACAAAGCAATGTCTTTCATTAAACTTTTCCTTTCAATGAGGTAAGCCATCTCTTTCCTGTTTCATGCATATAGTAATCTCAGATTTGCCTTCTGGATCCATATTAACTAAGTGCTAGACCCCACCCCACCCCACTCCATGGCACCCTTCAGATCCTTGAAGGCAGCAGCTATTACAATCCTTAAAGTTCTCAACCTCGTCTCAAGGCACCAGCCTCAGAAATGGCTTTGTGGCTAAACTTCCATTAAATATAGGATGCTAAAGTTATGGGGTCTCCAGGGAACACCTCCATACCTGTAGCTTCCTGCCATCTTCGAGGTTTTAATTCATGCAAAACATCTCCAGGGAAAGGCCTCTTGGGTTTTCTTTCCACTCCGTTTTATGCTTTATCACAAGTCTTTAAAGATGCTTACTTTGAGAAATCAGCACTTCCTTATTCAAAATGACCTGGGGCTTGAAGACCTGCACAGACTTTAAAGTATAGGTGACCCCTGAACAACACAGGTTTCAACTGCATGGGTCCACTTACATGCAAAAAAAAAAATTTTATAAATGTAAATACTATAAATGTATCTTCTCTTGTGATTTTCTTAAAACATTTTCTCTTCCCTAGTTTACTTTATTGTAAGAATACAGCATATAATGCCTATAATATACAAAATATGTGTTAATTGACAACGTTATCAGTAATACTTCCGGTCAGTAGTAATCTATTAGCAGTTAAGTTCTGGGGGAGTCAAAAGTTGTACATGAACTTTTGACTGGGCAGGGGATAAGCACCATTAATCACCATGTTGTCCAAGGATGAACTTTACTTCAAAATGACTCCTTCTGTCTACATTTTAGCTGCCCTACACCTCACATCTACCTATCAAATCTAGTGTTTCTCTCAGGGCCAGTTCAAAGCTACTTCCCCCAGAGAGACCCAGATCCTCCTCTGAGGTTGGTATCTCCCTTCTTAATCTTTTTCTCGATCCTTTATTTTTTGGGTCATTATCACTTTGTACCTTGTATGAAGACCGAATCCGTATCTGGCCCTCTGTCTCATTCATCACTGTGATAACGAATGAAGGAGTGTATCGGGTGGATGGTTCTAAAACACCTAAATTATGTACATCCCTAGGTAGGACTCCAGATCACCCACCCAGATTCTCTCCTTTCTGTAGCTGCTCCTATCCCTCAGCTGGGAATATTAATGCTGATGGCTCACTGAGAATTGCCCTTCACAGTAGACTCCCCAAGGCCAATGACTGACTGATTCAAGGATCCAAAGGCCTGCCCCCCTTGCCTGATTTGGGACAACTCTGAAAGGCTATCTCAGTTTCCGAGTTCCCCTTAGGATCAGCTGAGTCTCATTTGCAACCATATGGTGTGACAGTATCTTGTCTATCTAACCCTCCCTTCCACACCTCCCCACAGGTGTAACTCCCGAGAGCACTTCCCAGTAAACGCTGCATGCAGCTCTCCATCTCTGCACCTGTTTCCAGAAAATTCAATCTGAGGCACCCTTAGACTCTACACAGGGTCACTGCTGCCCCACACCTGGTGCATCTTGCCTTCTTTAACAAGCCTCAACAAGGGAACATGGATCCAAGGGACTCTGATGTAAGACATGATGTCAAACGCTGCAAAGAAGCTACAGGAAGAGATTTCCCCCGGGAGGCTCAGGACTGAGAGGACCTGGAACTTCAGTCCCCAACAGTCCCTCTGTGACATGGGATGGAGAACAAGGGGAAGATCTAAAGATGCCCACCATGTCCTCGTTAGCAGGGACTTCGTAAACCGAAAGGGATAAGGGGAAATAGGAAGAGTAAGCTTCAGAAGGAGGGAGGGCAGGTGGAGGGGAAGAAAGAGAAGAGAGTCTGGAATACTGAAGGACTGAGGAGAGAAGCAAGCGAATCACAGGAAGAAAGAAAGAGATTTGGAGAAAAAAGAAGGAAAGCAGATTCTTCTAAAGCATGCTTTTGATTCCTATAGTAACTTCTTCTAAATTTGTATTTTTTTAACATCTTTAGAGTATTATTGTGTTTTGTGGCTTCTTGTTATGGATTCCATTTGGAGTGGGCTTATATTTTTCTTTGGCTTGATTTGGTTTGTTTCCCTACTTGCTCAAATTTGAAAGAAATGCATGCAGGTTCGATATTTTCCAGCAGGCAGGTAGCATGGATTCCCCTCACTCAGATAACACCCTAGATGGAGGTAGACCTACATCAGGATTGACTCACCCAGACTAAGAAGGAATCCTTCCATTTCTTCCACTGCCTCCTTGTGAAGAGGAGATGAATTTGAACCACCAAGACATCATTCATTAAACAGAGACACAATAAAGGGGCACCTGGGTGGCTCAGTCGGTTGAGCCTCAGACTTCAGCTCAGATCATGATCTCGGGGTTCGTAAGTTTGAGCCCCGCATCAGGTTCTGTGCCAACAGCTCGGAGCCTGGAGCCTGCTTCAGATTCTGTGTCTCCCTCTCTCTCTGCCCCTCCCCCACTTGCACTCTCTCTGTCTGTCTCTCAAAAATAAATAAAACGTTAAAAAAATTTAAAAAAACAGAGACATAATAAAAAGAAGCACAGTCCAAAAAGGCATTGAAAATTAATTTACATTTTTATTGACATCTTTCCGAGAGATGCCAGATGGGGAATTACATAGTGTAACACAAAACAGAGTACCCTAAACTTCCTTGCCACCATCCACTTCTGACTTATCGTAGCAGATATTCCTCTAAAACTTTTTCTTTTTCTCTCTGCAAAACCACACAGAAACCCATCTCCTGCAGGCTTTCCTAAGTATCTCCCCAATAAAACCTATTTACTTACTAGTTCCCCCTATCTTTTACTTCTGTTGGCACAACAAAGGTAAATGGTAAGAGGGAGGGGCTGGGCAGAGCTGTCTCAGGAAACCAAGCCCTTGCGTGCACTGTCCCCAGGCTCTGGTTTTCTGCCTGGCTGATTTTATATCTTGCCCCAGGAAGAAACTAACACAGACTCTTCCTCTATTTTCCTCCCCCACAAGGAATTGCATAGCCATGGCTGTGGTGACTTGGAGATGGGGAGTTTGCATGGCCTGGAGAAAGGAATTGGGGTGAGGAGTGTCAAATTTGCTCTCTGGTATCACTATGACTGCCTCGCTACTGTGTCACAGGTCAAAGTGAAAAGTTTGTCATGTTAAGCCCCTCCACATCTCACTTAGTGGGAAATTTCCCAGACATTGGCAAATGGTGCATCACCATCCTTAATTCCCGGTGCTATGGCAGTTGTGTCCTTTGTATGTCTCAGCACATTTCGGTAGGAAGTAGGGAGATGGCATATATCAGGGATGGTCAGACTGATGCTCTTAGATTGCGAGGGGCAGTCAGCTGGCAGCATGAAGGGCAGACTGAAATGCAAAACAGCCAAGTGGCCATCTCAAGGCCATGGCCATAGTCCACTCCAGTTAGGACACAAGAGGAAGCACAGTGGTTAAGAACATGCACTTTGGAATCAAAGATTCAAGGCTGAACTCAAGGCTCTACCACTTAACTGGGAGTGTAACTTTGGAGAACTTTGTATTCTTGAAAGCCTTATTTCCTCATTTGGCTGATCTGGGGTGGGGGCAAGGGGAATAATGGTTCCTACCTCATAGGGTATCAGTGAGGGTAAATGAGACGAGTGCATCTGACTCTTGAACAATGTGGGGGTTAGAAGCACCAAGGCCTACGCAGTCAAAAATCCACACATACAACGTTTGACTCTGCAAAAGCTTAACTACTAATAGCCTACTATCAATTGAAAGTCTTAGTGATAACATAAACAGTCAATTAACACATAGTTGATATGTTACTGTATTATATACTGTATCCTGACAATAAAGTAAGGTAGAAAAAAGAAAATCATAAGGAAGAGAAAATACATCTACAGTACTATACTGTATTTATTTTTTAAAAATCAGTGTATAAGTGGACCGACCATGAAGTTCAAATCCATGTTACTCAAGGGTCCACTGTATATGGAAGTTTTACATTTACTTTGAAAATGTTGAGCTGAGGGGCATCCGGGTGTCTCAGTCTGTTAAGCGTCTGACTCTTAAATTTGGCTTAGGTCATGATTCCAGGATCATGGGATCAAATCCTGAGTCAGGAGGGAAGGAAGGGTGGAAGGGAGGAAGGAAAAGAAATAAAATGTTGAGCCGAAACCAGTAGTGGGTAGAAAAAGGGAGAGTTGTCTTCAGGGTAAGTGTCAATATCAGTACAATAATAATCCGGTTCTAAACTTTGGGCAGAGAGAAAGCAGAATCGACCCAGGTTCCCAGATTAAGGCTGAGCAAACAACTCTGTGTCTGTTACTCCCCCCAGACTCCGGCAAATGGAAGTCTCGATCCTCTCTGGAAGAAAGAACCGTGAATTCAAGCCCCAGTTTTCCACAGATGGAGATGGACTGAGGAGAGGATTGCCAAGCACTGCCCTCAGTGCCCTCAGGGAACGGGTTCCCAGTTTAGCCCTCAAGGCCATCAGGGACCAGGCCAGAAGGCTGCTCTCCTACGAAAGAATCCTGTGAAGGGCATATGTAGCTGCTCCCTGGTCTCTGATCATGGGCAACTGACCTCAGTTTCTCCTTAGATGGCGGCCACACCCACCAACATTTTGACAACCTGGCCTATTCTGTGCAGCTAATGCATTGGCAGTGCTTGGAGTCAGGGTTTATTTTCTGTTGCCGTGTTTTTTCTTCTCTTTTGGAGATGTTGCCAGTGATTCATATAGTTTCATTTCAGGAGATCTGGATTCAAGCATTAGGATGTAAGCGGACGTCTGGGATGACTCAGCCTTGCCTTTAGGTCTGCTTATAATTAGAAAAATATATACCTACATGGTGGGTACGTGGATGGGCTTCCAATGCTACCTAGGTTGGTTCACATATATTAATCCTCACATAAGGGATTTCACACTGACAGCCAACTTAAATCTCAACCCAGTATTCTCTGCAAACGCATTAGGCATTTGTATCACGAAGACTCGACGCTATGGTCCACACAGGTCCATCTCAACACGGCATTATGTTCAAGATGCATGCTGCAAGAGCCAAATAAGTAACTACAGAAGAATCGTATTCACTTACTTTTCCAAAAGGAGACAAAAGTGATCAAAGTCACAAGCTACAGCAGATTTCTCACATTCCTATGTTTCTTCCCCCCACTTCCCCCCTTCCAAGTCCCCTGGCACCCCTCACTTGCTACCTCTACCTTCCCACCACATTGCCCACCTCCAGCCTCTGTGGCCTCGGCTTGCTCACCTCCCATCCCTCTACCTTTCTCCCTGGGTAGCTTCTTCACTGCCCTAAAATCCTTCTTGACCCATTCTCACAAAGGCTAGACACTGGCCCAGCAGTGACAAGTTTAGAGTGTGAAGGGTGGAAAAAGCATGGAGGGAGAGGAGGGAAAGGTTGATCTGGCAATGACGGCATTTGCTTTCATGGGGCAAGAGGGAAGTATATGGATAATCCCTGATTAATATTCATTTTCACAATAGAGACTCATGCCTGTAAATGATAGATATACAATCAAATGTATTTTATTCAGTGCCTTCTAAAGCATTATTATAATAATGAAAATAACAATTAATTCATGCCCAACTTTCTTGAAAAAGAGTTCAGAGTAGCTTTCAGATATAAACAAAATACAGTATGTTCTACATTTTAACATAACCAAAAATACGTGACAAAATAATATATGCATTTCTCTTTGACTCAGCAATTCCATGTTTAGAAATCTATGCCTTACATATACTGGCAAAATTCGAAAATGATGTGCACAAAAACCATTTATTGCACCGTTATTTGTAGCAGCCAAAGACTGAAAACAACCTAAATCCTTATTCATAGGATAGATGAATAAAATATGGAACATTATCCAATGGTAGATGTTGAACAAAGGAAGGAAGATTATCTTATGCAATCATCTCCAGTATATACCCTTATCTTTAAAAGCAGGAAGGAGGGGCACCTAGGTGGCTCAGTTGTTAAGTGTCCAACTTTGGCTCGGACAGTGGCTCATGGTTCATGGGTTTGAGCCCTATGTCAGGCTCTGTGCTGACAGCTCAGAGCCTGGAGCCTGCTTCCGATTCTGTGTCTCCCTCTCTCTCTGCCCCTCCCCCATTCATGCTGTGTCTCTCTGTCTCTCAAAAATAAATAAACATTTAAAAAAAAAAAGGCTATAAATAAATAAAAAAATAACCTGTCCAAATTTTTTAGACATGCTAAATGAAGTACGTAAGGATAAAATGGCATGGTATTTAAGACTTGTTTCAAAATTCCCCAGCCATGAACAAAAACATAAAAGGAATCAATCAATGATGCCAATGTGGCACATCTCGATAACTTTAGTCTGGAGGCTAGATCCACGGAGGCTAATTGTACTATTCTCTCTGCTTTTAAGTATGTTAGAAATTTCATCCAAAACATTGTAAATCAGTAAAAACAAAAGCAGAGGGTAAACAAGAATAGAACTGTAAATAAGATGGATCCAGAACTGGAGTCCTCCGTGCACAAATGAGTTCCAGGGACTCCTATACACGTGTTACAGGAATGGCCACAAAATTGGTAGCTGCCAATGTGAAAAAGGAAACAGGAGTAGTGAGAAGGCATTCAGTGTCTATACGGCAGAAGCAAACAAGACTTTCAGGTACAGCACTGTTCCCAATGCTGAGTCCTAAGCAAAACCTCTCCTATGGGTCTTCATTAGAGAGCCACTGAGAGGTGCCCTGAAAGGCACCATCCTCAACAACACATTCAAAACAAACCCAGGAAGGCTTCCCTGGGGTTGTGACTGACCTCCCGGGCCTGAACTTCACCATCTAGCTCTCTTAGTTGTGTGAGACTGTGACCCTCAGAAATGCAGATAGGTCAGAGGAGGGAAGTAGTGTAGACATGTCACCCGCTCAGTGTAGACATAACACCCCTTCATTTCCTTTCATTTTCTCTGAAATGCTCTGGACCGAGGACTGCTCTCTGCTCTTTCCCACTGGGGAGTCTTTGCCGAACCTGTGGTTGGTCCTCTGCGATACTCTCTGAAAGAATGTATGAGGATTGCATTGTTAAGGAGCCTCTATGAGGCAGAACTGGGATTCAGACCCCGGTCCCCCCAACTCTAAGCACAACACTCTGCATGTAACCAAGACAGAGCTGGAAAGAGAGGGCGTGAGAAGAAATAAAAGTCAGGAGGGGAAGAAATTCTATATAAGGCAGAAGAGGCTGAAGGGCATCCCATACTTTGCCAAGTCCCAAGCTATGAAAAAGCCTCAGCAGCATTCCCTGTGGATCAGGGTCAGGGATGCTTCCTGAGGGGGTCAGAAAAGGACCGGAGAAAAGAGTAGCACAAGGCTACTCCAACTCCCTAAGTTAGATCTAATGATGTCACCTACTTTGTCCACTTTTTCCCATATCAGTCCCTGAGTCCACCTGTCACTGGCATTCTGCTGGAATAGGCTGATGCAGCTGAGGGTTTGACACTTGGATGTATCTGCCACCATAGAATCCATCCACAGCATTCCCATCCTCTATAGTAGACTGAGGGTTCCAGATGGGGTATATTAGGAGGGAGAGTGTCAGGGGATAATCAGCAGTCTCTGCCAGAGTCCCTGCATGAGATCCCAGGCCATCCTCATTCTGATCAGATTTTAGATGCTATTTCACAGGTGTAATTCAAGCATGCCCTTAGAAATCCCTACCTGTTGTATTTACTTAGGGGATTGGATACCATTAGAGTCAAAGACTCCAATATTACAAGGAGCTACTCATATATTATGACCTTACGTCAATTAAATACTGTTTGGTCATCCTCAACCTCAACACCTAAAAATAAAACAGTATCTATTTATGTGACAATTAATTTTTTGTTAATTATTTGAGTGAAAATTACCTTACCCCAATGGTTAACTGAATATCCCAGTATTTGTTCAAACATTATTCTGGTGGTTTCTGTGAAGGTGCTTTTGGATGAAACCGACATTTAAATCAGAAGACTGAGTAAAGCAAATTGCTCTCCCTAATGTTGGTGGGCCTCGTCCAACTAGTTGAAGGTCTGAAAGAAACAAAAGGACTGACCCTCCCCTGAGTAACAGAAAATTCTTCTTGCCAAATAGCCTTCTAAGGCAGGCCAAACTAAGATAGGCCTTTTCATGCCTCCAGACTCCAGTGGAAACATCAACCCTTCCTGAATCTCGGGCCTACTGGCCTCCAGGCTAGAACTAAACCAGAGGCTTTCCTGGGTCTCCAGCTTTCTGACTCACCCTAAAGATCTTGGGATTTGCTGGCCTCCATAACTATTATGATCCAATTCATTGTAATTAATTAATTAATATATCTATATATAGATATAGATATATAGTTTCTGTTCCTCTGGAGTATGTGACTAACATAGCCTATAACTAAAGAATATGTATTCATAGCTTTATAATATGAAGCTATAAACATCCATATAAGTATGAAGCTTATGTATAATGCTGGAATCCATAAGGATGTGGGATAACATTTTATATGTATCAGGTATCTATGAAAGGCCATTTGGATGAAAACCTACAAATATTTCAATAACTACACTGGTCAGCTAAGATATTATTACTTGTCTTATTCCAAAAAAAATTAAAGCAGTGTTTAAGAAGAAATAATTCAATGATCAAATGGTAAAAAATTTACATCAAATAGGTGAGAAAATGTGGTCAAAGAGAAATCAAGAATAAAAAAAAAGTAAGGTGAAACAGATTTGTAAGGTTATTCAATTTGTACTTAAAAAAGGAGATCATTTGGGTGCTGGGTGTCTCAGTTGGTTGGGTGTCCGACTTGGGCTCAAGTCATGATCCCGTGGTTCAAGAGTTTGAGCCCATCAGCGGGTTCTGTGCTGACAGTTCAGAGCCTGGAGCCTGCTTTGGATTCTGTGTCTCCCTCTCTCTCTCTCTGCCCCTTCCCCACTGGTGCTCTGTTTCTCTCTCTCTCTCTCAAAAATAAATAAACATAAAAAAAAATTTTAAGAGGAAATTGTCCACACAATTGCAGCCATCTGACTCTCCTGAGCCAAGCCAGCACTTTGGATGCAATTGCAAAAGCTTGGTTAGTACTCTGCCTTCTAATGGTGCATAACCGGGGGTGGGGGAGTGGGAGGGTTCTCTTTAACTTTTAAGCCATTTAGATGCAAAAATAAGTTTCTTTAAAATTTTTCAATGATTTTCTTCCCAGCACACCAGAGAGGCATTTTTTAAACTTTTTCTTTTTTGGCCTGCCTTTCGTGTTGGCAGATATAAATTCAAAAGCCACAGAAGCCACCTGAAATATTGATCCATCTTTAATGAGCTCAACTACCTGTGAGTGTGGATTACATTTCTTGAAAACTTCCTGATTGTCTTTAGTCATGATTTCTACATCTCCCCTCCCTGGTCTTAAGGCAATCTTTCCCAACCAAACTTCCAGCCCATCCCCTCCTACTAAGATCAGTCTTGCCAAGGTCATCAATGACTTCCATCCTGGAAAAATGCAGTGGTCAATTCTCAATTCTCATCTTACTTGACTTCTCAATAGCATTTTTTTGGGAGTTTATTGCTTTCCTTCTTTAACTATTTTTAAAAATAGTCTTCTGAGGGGTGCCTGGGTGGCTCAGTCGGCTAAGCATCTGACTCTTGATTTCGGCTCAGGTCATGATCTCACAGTTCACGGAATTGAGCCCAGCAGCAGGCTCCATGCTTAGGATTCCCTCTCTCTCTCTCTCTCTCTCTCTCTCTCTCTCTCTCTGCCCCCTGTCCTTCCTGACTTGCAAGCATGTGCACACACATGCTCTCTCAATAAATAAACAAACAAACAAACAAACAAACATTAAGAAATAAAAGTATTCTGAGATGCTAAACTCTCTTGGCTTCCCTTCCATCACACAGGCCATTCCTGCTGCTTCCTTTGCTGGCCCCACCTCCTCTTCCGGCTGTCTAAATGTTGAGTGTCCCAGAATCCAGTCCTCAACCCTCTCTTCTCCTACTCACTCCTCTCACTCCTTAGGCAATCTCATTCAGTTCCATTTCTTCCAGGTATCCTACATGGATACCTCCAGCCCCAATCTCACTCCCAGACTTACATACCACTGTCCACTGGATGTGTCCACTTGGATGTGCAATAAGCATCTCAAGGTCAATGCACCCCAGTAGAACTTGTGATGGGCCCCTTCCCTGCCTACTCTGACCTCCACCCCTCCACTACCAGCTAAGCCCAAACCGGGTGTCGTCCAGGACTCCTGTTTCCCTCAATCCCCATCTGCCTGTCCTGGAGGCTCTGTCATCAAAACACAGCCTGACTATGACCACTTCCTACAATCTCCACCATTTCATCCAGTCCAAAGCTACCCCATTCCGAGGAAAGTGCGATTTTCTTACCACACCTACAGTGTCCTCCCTTATCTCTCCAGCCCTCTTCCTGCTGCTCTGTCTCTTCTGCTCTTACCACACCCACCTCCTCACTGTGCTTCAAACACACCACGATCTTTCCCACCTCAACAATTCTTCCCTTACTGTTTCTTTTACCTGTGCTCTTCCCCTGGACCTTCACATGGCTTGCTCCATTATTTCATGCATATTTTTGCCTGTCGCCAGCTCTGAGTGGCTTTCCGTGGACCAGCCCATTACCCTCTATTTCCTTACCATCTTCTTTTTAGTACTTATCACTAACTGGCAGATTATTATAATAGTTCTTTCACTCTTTGTGTATTAGATTTGCTTAGTTGTGTCATCTAGTGCCTCGAACAATCTCGGACTCAGTAAACATCAGGTGGATAAAAGAAATACGCATCGAAATGAATTACTCCAGCCTGCTTTTACAGGAGGACTTGATGTCTGAATAATAATATCGTAAAAGATATTCTTTTTAAAAACAGTCTTTTAGGCTTCTGAGACCCTCCCAACTCTATCCTGACGAATCTATTCACACAGAATTCCTTTCTGTCCTGGTGACTCAAACCTCAAGTCAGAGCTCACCCTGGTGCAGGTAAGAAAACCCTCTCCCTCTTCAGAGCCCTTTGCAGCTGAGAGGTGTGGTCTCCTCAGCGCCAGGTGTAATTTGAGCAAGCTGGACTGATGAAACTCCAGCTGGTTTTTGGAGCCCTTCTTTGGCTTGTAAGGAGTAAGAAAAGATACACCCAGTGGTGTTGTTATGGTGACAGTAAGACACCAGGGGGCAGCAAAACCAGCTATTTTTAAAGGTGGAACAGGTGTTCTGAAAACCACAACTTGTTTAACGGATAGGATAAATGGTTAAGTACGTCCATGGTTAAGTACGTCCGTATGATGAGTACTAGGAAGCACTGGCAATGAATGAACTATAACTACAAGCAGTAACACGGGGGAATCTGACACACGTGATACTCAGTGAAAGAAGCAAGACTCAGAGGAATATATATGGCGTGATTCCATGTACTTAACGTTCAAAAATAGGCAAAACTACACTATATTGTTTCAGAAGAGTACATGGGTGGTCCAGCTATAAATAAAACAAGGAAATGATAGTCACAAAAGTGAGACTCCAAGGACATGCGTGCCTGTGGTCAGAACAGCACATAACAGAGGCCATGGATCCTAGAGATGATCTATTTTCACCTTTGCAGGAGTTACATAGGTGTCCAGTTCATAATTATTTGCTAAGCCTTATAGTCATGTTTTGTGCCTTCCTCATATGTATGCTTATATTTTACATTAAACGTATTTTCAGGGGCGCCTGGGTGGCTTAGTCGGTTGGGCATCCGACTTTGGCTCAGGTCATGATCTCAGGGTCTGTGAGTTCGAGCCCTGTGTCGGGCTCTGTGCTGACAGCTTGGAGCCTGGAGCCTGCTTCGGATTCTGTCTCTCTCTCTCTCTCTCTCTCTCTCTCCCTCTCTCTCTCTCTCTGACCTTCCCCTGTTCATGCTCTGTCTCACTCTGTCTCAAAAATAAAATAAAACATTAAAAAAATTTTTTTTTAAAAGGTATTTTCAGGAAAAGGAAAGGGAAGGAAAGTGAGGGAGAACAGACAGATGCACAGAGATGGGTCAGCGATATAAAGAGATAAAGTAGCAAAGAGACACTTGGTTAGATAAGAAGAGAAGAGATATGCTGAGAAGGGAGTAAAAGAGAGAGGGGGGGACAGGTGAGAAGAAAGAGAAAGGACCAAGAGAGCCCAGAAAGAAATGTTTAAAGGAAAACAGTGTGAGGGAGAGTAACAAAAATCAGGAGGAGAGAGAAAAATAAAGAAAAAGAAGAGATCAAAGATAAGAGAGCAGCAGAGATGGTGAAGAGGGTTACAGACAGAAAAAAAAAAAAGGGAAAGATGCAGAAACAGCTATCGGGAGGATAATTCAAACAGAAAATCCAGAAGGATAGGGGACACGCAATATGGCAAGGTCAGGGCTTGGCAGTCAACCCAGGACCTCAGGGAGGCTCCATCTTGCAGTAGACAGCAACTAGGATAGGATGAAGGCCAAGAAAGATGCCAGGAGACCCTAACATGGAGGGTCTCAGGAAGGGTTTTCATGTGTCTGATACAGGGCTGTGAAAGGTGGGACCGGGGCCCAAGCAGGGATGATGATCCCCAACAGCCATCAAAAGTACAGACTCAGGACTTCACAAGTACCCTTCTTGCCGGGGACTTTCTGCTGGTACTCTAACATGTTGAAGATATTCTGGATACCCTAGAGACACCCATGGCCTCCATGCTGGGGAAACAGGTGGGACAGGTCAGGCCACATTCCATCCTACGGCTCAGAGAAAGATGTGCACTCAAAATTATACCATGAGTAGGTAAATCGATGAGTTAAACAGGAGCTTCAGCTCCCCTGCTCAGCACCTTATCACGACTTGCTTTCTCAGCAACAAAGACATCTATGGTTTGAAAAAAATTCCAAGTGTTTTCAGGAATTGGAGTCTAAAAATGCCACTTGTATCTAGCCCTGCCTCCTCCTCTTAGCCAAACCGTGCCTTCCCCACACAGGGAATTGGTCTAGAGGCACAACTCTGGGGACCCAAATCCCAACTCTGACTTGTGTTGAGAGGCCTTTCTCCTGGAGGAATCTAATCATAAATCTAGCTTAAGTTCAAACCTTGGCTTCAGTCATGAAAGAACAGATTGGCCAAGGAGTGAGAGCCTAAGTGCTCCCAGAAGGAGACAGCTGACGTGCTCTCTGGGGCCATCTGAAGCTTTGTGAGGTGCCACAGGAGGATGTGCTTCCTGAGCACGAAGTGGGGCTTCTGCTGGGAACGGGATTGTGAGAAACTTGAACCCTGCTTGAAACCGCTGGGGGCTGCACCTGGCTGAGATGCTCCTTGGAGTCCACACTTGTAGAACCCTTTCTAATCAAACTTCATAGAAACACAGAAAGGCATGTGTGTGTGTGTGTGTGTGTGTGTGTGTGTACACAGGAGAGAGAGAGAGAGAGAGAGAGAGTCTTCATCTGTAACAGCCCTGGGCCACAAGGAATGGTGTCATTAGTGGAGCAGAAATTTGAAGACAGTTTTTCAGGGAATGACATGGATAGGATGAGGTTGAACAACATCCTGACCAACTAGTCATATGTGAAAAGATGGCTGGTATGTAAACGCCAGAGACAAGTGAGTGAGTAGGAGCCCTGCCAGCACCTGCAAAGCCACCAAGTGGAGCGGAACAGCTGGGGGCAAGGGCAGGCCCCGGACAGCTGGGGTTCTGGCAAGAAAAGACGAAATAGAAAGAAGTCCGTGGCAAGCAACAAACTACTCACTGCAGATGCAGTTATAACACACTGTAAGATTCTACAATAATTCTTGAGAGACACGCTACACAATGCAAAAAAAAATGGGGGCACCTAAATGGCTCAGTGGGTTAAATGTCTGACTCTTGGTTTCTGCTTGCGTCACGATCTCACGGTTTCCAGAGTTGGAGTCCCGTGTCGGGCTCTGGCTGGGAGCACGGAGCCTGCTTGGGCTTCTCTCCCTCTCTCTCTCTCTGCCCCTTCCCCACTAGAGCTGTCTCTGTCTCTCTCAGCATGAATAAACTTTAAAAAAGTTTAATAACCCGTATAACTTAACGGTGCTAGATGAGTTTTAGTGAGTAGACATGTTCAGACTCTACACCAGGTGTAGTATGTGAATCATCTCATTCAATCCTGATATAATTCCAATATAGCGGATCCCATACTTCTATCCATTTAAAAGATTTAAAAAAAACAAAAAAAACAAGGCTCAAAGAGAACTTGACTAAAACTAGACGGCACCAAAATGTTACTCGGGCTGGTATGACCCTGAAGCCCCGGCTGTAAGTAACTACAGAATGTTTCTTCTTATGCAATCCCAACAAAACTCAAGAGCACATGACATGGGCAGAGCTACATGCTGTGAAACCTGTGTTTTATAAACTGCCCTGACTCAAACGCACCGCGTGATATTCTTGGTTTTCCCACATGAAAACGTAGTGTGGTTAGAGCACACGTTCTTTAAAATCCCTTCCAGCTCAAACGATTTGTGAAGCTGACCCCCCCTGGAGACGCTTTCAGGAGTGATATTGCGGGGTTTTGTTTTGCTTGGTTGCTTTTTTAAAAGTTCGCGTTTGATGGATGACGGCGAATGAGAAAGTGCCGTGAGGTCCTGGCCACAGATAATTCTCGCTTCGGTGTTTTCCATGCTGGGCCTTTCAGGGTACATTTACTCTCATATTTGACAGTTCCAGATAAAGGTCCAGTCCTGCGGTGGTATCTCCCTGGTGTCTCAGTCAAAGGGAAGAGGCAGGGATATGATGCGAGTCAGGTGACAAGTCAGGTGACTGGCGGCTCTCCACCCCAGGACTGGCACGATCCTCAGAGCGCCCCAGGCCAGCCCCGTCACTCGCACGTCAGCCCCAGGGCTGTGTGCTCGAGGCTAGGAGGCAGCCGGCGGCTCAGAGGCTTATGGACAAGACACAGCCTCACCAGTGAGCCCCAAGCCCTACAAACTGCTCAAGCCAAGTCACAGGTAAGCCCTGAGGACCCGCTGGTACTTCACTCCCACCTCATTCTGCACCCCTGCTTCATCTCAGGGATCTGGATTCTTCTACTCACGGAGACACTTGATTCCAAAGCCTAGAGTCTCCTGAGGAGCTTTAAAGTTATCTCTGAAAGAACTGTTGCTTTGTCTATCTTCATCTTCCAAAACAAATCCATCCCACAGGGCCTACCTCAAATGCCACCTTCTCTGGAAGCTTTCCTTGATTCTCCCAGTCACAATTTCTCTCTCCTCTGACCCCAATGTTCACTTCACGCTTTTCTCCTGTAGCCCTCATTGATAGTGAGAGGCACAGCATCCCATGATACCAGCAGCATGCACAGAGTCTACTGGGGAAAGCTGGATCAAGGTACAGGCTCAGCCCTTGGTGTGTCAATTCCTCTGGCCCAGACCTCGCCGCAGTGCCCATCCTAATGGGCTCACGTTATCGTAACACATGTTCTCTGGCTCGTTGTGTGCACCTTACCCAAGAAGCAGATATCCCAGGGAGACCTCTCAGCTGAGACATGGGCCACGTGGGACACACAGAAGAGGACCCACCCAGCGCAGAGCCTCTGCTCAGCCTCAGCTGAGGGTGCATTCTGAATGTGGGACACCCCCTGGCCACGTGCGTAGTCCATTCTCCAGATGGAGGTGCAAACAAGGGTATTCAGGGACCACTGCAGGCTGGCAGGCAGGCTCAAATCTTGTTGCCTTCCTAAAACCAGACTACAGGGTGCTTAGAAGCTGCCCTATCTATGCCAGTCCCAGGTAACCCAAAGTTCCAGAGCCCCCAAAGGACATGACCAGGGCAGCTGCCCCTCAAAGGACATGCCCCAGGATGTCACTGCTCATGAGGGTCCTGAATACATGGACAGGACAAGGGGGGAGCGGTCAAGGAAAAGTGGCTTTCTGCTCCATGCTAACACTGTGAGCTCACACAGCATGCAGGCCCTACTCTAGATGCTCAAAAAAACAACTGATCTCCCCAGGGATGGCATTCTGACTTCTTTGGCCTCTCTTAGCATTGTGTATGTGGTGGCCAAGGTCACACCTCTGCTGGCCAGGGACCTCTCAACACTGCCCAGAGGGAGCAGCAGGAATGAGAGGCTCCAGGGCAGGAAGAAGACCCAGATTCACCAACCCACAGCCAGAGAGAGGGAGGGATCAGCCACAGAGCTTCCCTCTCCTCCTGGGCTAGGACGACTGGGGGAGAAAAGGGGCCATAGCAGGGGAGAGAGTAAGAAAAGAAGTGGACAGAGTGGACAGAGTCCACTTCCACAGAAGCCAAGAGTGGACAGAGAGGAAGAAAAAATGTAGTGGGGATAAATGGGCAGCAGGGAGGAAGGAGGGGGATGGATGAGGAAGAGCAGAGAGAGGGAGGACAAAGAAAGTAGGGGAGAAAAAAGAATCTTTAGAAAGAGTTAAGCAGAGGCTAGAGGGAGAGATAGAAGATGGGATAGCAATAAACATAGAAGATGAGGAAGAGAAGCAAAGGAACAGAGTCAGACACAAGAACAACAGGAGAAATCACAGGAGGGAGAACAAAAAGAACACAGAGATGAGGCAAGAAAGGCGAAGAGGCAGAACAGCAAGGAGAAGGAAACTAGGGAAGCAGAGGTAAGAAAAGCACACAGAGACAGAGACTGACAGACAGAGAGGCAAGAGGAAGGGGGAGGGTCTGAGATGCTGAGATGAGATGAAGGAAGCCTAGAGTGAGGGAGACTGCATCAGAATGGCCAGAAAGCAGGCAGGGAGAAAGGGAGAAGGGTGGGAGATGAGGGAGCATAAACTGGGAAGAGGGGAATTGGACCAGGAAGAGAAAAGGCTGAGGAAGAGCAATAGCACAGAGAGAAAGAGTTGGGGAGGGAGGCAAAGTACAGCTAAGAGGGTGAGAAGCAGAAGAAGGAAGTGAAGGGGGTAACATAAATAGAAGAAAGACAGACACAAAAAGAAAAGGTTGGGTCAGAAACAGGACAGAAACTGTCCCAGTTTTCTCAACTGTAAAATGGAATGCTTACTTCACTAATTTTTATGAGAATTAAATACAGTGATGTGGGTAAAGCGCCTGAAATACTATAGTCACTTAATGATTTTCTTTTGTTTTGTGGATCACAGTTCCGATGCTGACAATGAACTAAGTGTCAGAAAAACTCGCCTTCTTTTATTCACCTTTATACCTTTGTCACCTAACACATGCCCTAGCACATAACACACTTGTCATGTGTGTTCGAATGAACTGAACAAACGGTCAGAGAAAGGAAGATATGGAATTAATTCTTTGAAGCAAAGAAGACAGACATAGGAAAAGAGAAATGGAGACAAGAAAGAAACAAAAGTAAGGAAATGAAACTACAAAGAAAAAATGGAGGGGTGCCTGGGGGGCTCAGTTGGTTAAGCATCCAACTTCGGCTCAGGCCATGATCTCACGGTTCATGAGTTCCAGCCCCGCATTGGGCTCTGTGCTGACAGCTCAGAACCTGGAGCCTGCTTCGGATTCTGTGTCTCCCTCTCTCTCTGCACCTCCTCCATTCATTCTCTCTCTCTCTCAAAAATAAACATTAATTTTTTTTTTTTTAAATGGAGGAAGAAGATCAATGAGGAGGAAGGAGAAAGAGAAAGCAAACTTACATTGGTAACAACCAGGCAGCTCAGGCCAGAAGCTGCCACTCAGCAGTGGGCCCAGCAGTTCCACGGACCTCAGAAGGCGTAAGCTGCCAGGCGGATGCTCCTGGCTGAGACATGGCGCTACAGTGAGTGATGGGGCAGGAGCCAACTTTGTGATCTGAAGAGCTCGTGACCATCGATCACCTTTGGGGACTTAATAGAAACCCTCCAGAGCCCAGCCTAACTCCTTTGAGCTTTATCTAATTTCAGCATCTTATTCCCGGGCAATAAACTCTGCTGCCACCACCACACCATCATACTGCTAGGGCACCAGAGATCTCAGCCCCTGGCTCCCTTCAGCCGATTATGAAAAACAAGGTTAGTGAAGGCTCAGTAACCATCCCACTGGATAAAGAAGTTCGCCTCAAGGTACAGCGTAAGCAGGTAGGATGGATTAATTGATATATCAACCAACCAGTCCCTTTCACACCCTGCCTGCTACACACCTGGCCACACCAAGGGAACCCTTGGGAGCCTACTGCCTTGATGAACAACTAAACATGGGGCTTGATGTCAGAACCTATACCTTGGATTAGTAGGTATTCGGGCACATGATGGATTGACTAAACTAGCCCATTAAAAGCAGTGAGCATGGAAAACAACTTGATGACCCAGTGACAGGAGATGGGGAGCGACTCAACAGTTGCTGGGTACAACTGCTCGTCATGTGTCCTGGGGAATGGGGTAGAGAGAAAGGTGGCATGAAAATAAGAACATGCCTTCACTAATCGTCATGTGCGACACTGAGGCACGGCACCACAGTCATGGTGGCAAATGACCAAATATAAGAAAGAGGGGGGGACGTTCTTCCCCATGGAACGCCACAGAGCTTTGGCACGTGAGACCTCCACTGCATCCTAATCACCAGTCCCAGTGGGAGTTATGGTACCCAGGAGAAGAGCAGCAACGCCCAGTGGGTCAAAGTGGTACCTAATGGGAGATGATGGTTCCTGAGAGAAGGTAGTAGAATTCAGAAGAAAGTAAGTAGCAAAGGTATCCAGAAATGAGGATAGTGTGCAGCCAAAAAGTGGCAATGCGGAATCATGAATTTAATGAAATGAACACAACTAGAGTGAGTGTCAGCAGGGTTGCCTGGGTGGCTCAGTCGGTTGAGCATCTGGCTCCTGATTTCCACTCAGGTCGTGATCTCGCGGTTCATGAGTTCGAGCCCCACGTAGGGTTCTGCGCTGATGGTGCAGAGCCTGCTTGGGATTTCCTCTCTCTGCCCCTTCTCTGCTTGCTCTCTTTCTCTCAAAATAAATCAAATAAACTTAAAAAAAAAAAATGAGTGTCAGCAGAGCTTGCGGTCAGCAGACGGAGCAACATCCCGCGGTAGAAAACCAGGACGGAAGTAGGAAAACACAGCTGCCCTGACAACTCCTAGAGATGGTTGTCGGGAAGTGGTTCCTTTATTAAGACACTGCTGCGATCCCCAAAACTGCCAGGGGTGGGAAGGGACTCTGCTAGTTGGGAGACATAGCAGACTCTATCTATGGTTCTCCACCCACTGTGTTGACCAGGAACTGGCAGGCAACTTGCAACCATGAGGGAAAGCCTGCTTCCCCTGACGTGACTGAGTCATGGCTTCCTTCCAGACTTATGTGAGAGAATTAACTCCGGTTTCTTTAAGCCAGTGCCAGACTAGTTAATGTCACAATTAAAAGCATGCTATTCGCACCCTTGAAAATAACTAGTTTATCCTTTGGAACATATAACTACTATATGTACCCCCTCTCAGAGCCCACACACCCCAACCCATTTCCATGCTTCTTTTTTTTTTAATTTATTTGTATTTATTTTGAGAGAGATAGGAAGCAAGCAAGGGAGGGGCACAGAGAGAGGGAGAGAATCCCAAGCAGGCTCCACAATGTCAGCACAGAGCCCCACATGGGGCTCCAACTCATGAACCCTGACATCATGACCTGAGCCGAAATCAAGAGTCGGACACTTAACTGACTGAGCCACCCAGGTGCCCCCCCCCATGCTTCTTTTTACTGGGTCCTCTGTCAGCTACTGAAATTATTTGTGCCAGTAGCCATCTATTAGCCATTACCCCCCAAATACCTTAAGCATAAGACTCCTTAGCGTTTAGATCTGTGAGAGAAAGAGTTAAATAAAAGAGAAGTAGACCTACATTCCAGGAACCATTTGTTTGGGGTAGGAGAGGGGGATACTAGGTTTTTAATTTACCTTATGAATTTTTAAATGTTTATTTTACATTTATTTTTGAGAGAGAGGGAGACAGAGCGTGAATGGGAGAGGGGCAGGGAAAGAGGGAAACACAAAATCCGAAGCAGGTTCCAAGCTCTGAGCTGTCAGCACAGAGCCCAACACGGGGCTTGAACTCATGAACTGTGAGATCATGACCTGAGCCAAAGTCGGATGCGTAACTGATGGAGCCAGCCAGGCGCCCCAGGATTTTTTAATTTATTTGAGAGACATGCACAAATTTCTACCACCCATAGAGAGGGAGCAGTTGAAAATACAGAATTCCAAGACAGTGAATGATGGTGTAAGATAAAGGGATTTTTTTTTCTTTTTGAACAGGAGAACAAGTTCTTTTTCCCAGAAAAAAAGGGAGGTGATCACTAAATAAAGTTTCAGATATGTGGGCAGGACATTAAAGAGATCAAGTTGAAGCGAAGGTTCTACTGGGTGGGACTTGTGTACAAAAAGGTAGGATGGAGATTTGGGGTGAAGTAATGATGTTTGGAAAGACCTTTGTCGGGAAGGGAGGAGTAGCTGTTTGAAAGGGTGAGGAGGCCACCAACAGGATTTGCCCCAAGCTTACGGATAATCAAATTAGACTTCTGGTTAGAAATGGCAACAGTCTGAATACTTGCTTTTATTTCCAGTCCCTTCCCACACCACATAAAGACAAGACAAAACAACTTTTTGAAATATGTAAATCCATAAAGACGGACGGAACGGGAAGTGAGACTGCGGATGTCAGGAGAATTTAATACAATCTTGGGAAATGGAATTAGTGGGATAAATCTTAAAAGAAATTAAATTGTCACTAGTCAGAAAACCTGAGGTAAAATGCCTGCAGATAAAAGAATGAGTCACTCACCTGCGGTATCAACGCAGCCTGGAAGTGTTCAGAAACACAGATACTTTGGCCCCACCTAAGAGTCTCTGGAGGTGGGACCCAGATCTCTGGGATTCACCAAGTTTTTCAGGTAATTTGTATACACGCTGAGTCTGAAAAGCACTGCAGTACGCAGGGCGTTAAGACCCAGAGTCTGAGGAACTGCAAGCGTCTGCTCTCTCTGAGGATAAAGGTTGAGAGGCTAACCCTCAACAGAACTACCTCAAAATGTGTTTGAAGAGAGGTGAGAACCGCAGATTTCTTCTTTTCGGTTCGAGCAGCCAGATGACTGTACGAACAAGAGGTGTGCTTTCTGAAGACGATGTAGCGGGTAGACTCGAAGCAGATGGACCAGAAATGGTGGGGAGTAAGAAAGAGTCCATATACTCGAAACAGGGAGGTTGTAGCAAAACCTACTTGTGACTTCTTCGGCCTCTTGGCTTCCAAACTGTTGGGCATCAAGATTATCATGATCTCCCTGCCCACGCAGGAAATGGGAGAATTCCTATGTAGGTGGACGGAGTAACCTACAGACACTGACATGACGGGGTAACCCCCTCCCCTTAAAAATGGCTGTGTCTCTTGCTGCCCATCTACCCTGCAGTGAAACCCACCACCCTACAAGCCCCACAGATGCACTTACAATTGCTATTGTAGTGCTCTCTTAAATGTGAAGAGGCAGCCAAAGACCACAGGACATCCGGAGAAAGAATATAACGATAATGTAACATTGTATGTCAACTATGCTTCAATTTAAAAAAAGGGGGGGGGGGGGGGGCACCTGAGTGGCTTAGTAGGTTAAGCGTCCAACTTCGGCTCAGGTCATGATCTCACGATTCGTGAGTTCAAGCCCCGCGTCAGGCTCTCTGCTGACAGCTCAGAGCCTGGAGCCTGCTTCAGATTCTGTGTCTCCCTCTGTCTGTCCTTCTACCGCTTGCACTCTGTCTCTTGCATTGTCTCAAAACCAAATAAAAACATTTTAAAAAGGTGGAGGGACATAATGCAAAAGACACAAAAGCAGACCAAAAAAAAAAAAAAAAAAAACAAACGAAAGGAACTCTAAGGAAAGAGAGATTATGCAGGAAGCAGAAAACTATAATTAATGTACAGGACCCTTTTAGGCAACAGGCTTGAGCAATGGAAACCTGAAGAAGACAAAAGGGCCCACAGTGACCACCGACCTGAATGCCAACAGGCTCATTAGGCCACCCACCTCGAAATAGCCAGCCTTAGCTGATCAATGGGCTACTTACATCCAGGCACAGGTACCAAAAAAGGAAAATGCCATACATCCCCATACCTCCTCACTCCCTCACTTAACCATAGCAGCCCCCTCACCCCACCACCACCACCACCACCTCGTGGCAGAGTCTCTCCTTTGTTGTCCTGCCCACTGCCCCCTTGCAGTGTATTCAACAAACTTCTCTCTCCTTTGTCCTTTCTTGGGTGAATTCTTTCACCTCCCGTGTCACCGGCTTCCACCCCACAGTCAATGCTCTCTGAAAGTTAAGAGCGTACATGTAACAAGAAAACTGTAGAAAAGAGTACCCAGCAGAAAGAGAAGAGTTCTTAGAAATTTTAAGAGTCCTTAGGAGAAATTAAAATTGCAAGAAAAGAACTGAATGGTAAAGTTGAGGAGATCACTATGAAATCACAACAACAAAAAGGCAAAGAGAACATAGAAGAGAAAAGACAAAGAAATCAGAGGACAAATCCAAAAGATTCAATTTCTTTTTTTTAATATGTATTTTTTAACATTTACCAATTTTTGAGAGAGAGAGAGAGAACAAGTGAGGGAGGGGCAGAGAGAGAGAGAGAGGGAGATACAGAATCTGAAGTAGGCTCCAGGCTCTGAGCTGTCCACCCCAATGCTGGGCTGGAACCCACAGACCACAAGATCATGACCTGAGCCAAAGTCGGATACTTAACCGACTGAGCCACCCAGGTGCCCCACAAAGATTCAATTTCTTGAGGAACCTCAACACTGCTTTTCACACTGGCTCTACCATTTTGCATTTCCACCAACAGTATGCAAGGGCTCTAATTTCTCACCAACACTTATTGCCTTTTGTGTTTTGTTTTTAATAACAGCCATCCTGACAGGTTTAAGATGATATCACATTGTAATTTTAATTTGCATTTCCCTGGAGATTAATGATGTTAAGTTTTTTTTTTAAAAATGTATTTGTTGGCCAACTTATGTCTTCCTTGGCAAAATATCTGTTCAAGCCCTCAGCCTATTTTTAATCAGATTAGGGGCATTATGCTAACTGAGCTATAGGTGTTCCTTATATATTTTGAATATTAACCTCTTAACCACCATATGATCCACCAGTCCCACTGCTGAGTATTTATCCAAAAGAATTGAAATCAGGATCTCAAAGGCATATTAGCACCCCTACGTTCACTGTCACACGACTCACAATAGCCAAGAAGTGAAAACAACCTTATGGCCCACTGATGGATGAATGAGTAAAGAAAATGTGGTATACACGCACAATGAAATACCACTTGGGCTTAGAAAGATGGAAAATATGCAATATGGGACAACATGGATGAACCTTGAGAACACCGTGCTGAGTGAAATAAGCCAGTTACAGAAAAACAAATAGTGCATGGTTCTACTTACCTGAGGTATCTCAAGTAGTT
The DNA here is from genome assembly GCF_023721935.1 of Panthera uncia. Taxonomy (NCBI): domain Eukaryota; kingdom Metazoa; phylum Chordata; class Mammalia; order Carnivora; family Felidae; genus Panthera; species Panthera uncia. The sequence continues at coordinate 78,636,587 of NC_064810.1, forward strand.
AAATTCATGGAATCAAAGACTGCAATGGTGTTTACCAGGAGCTGGGGAGGAGGAAGTAGGGAGTTACTAATCAACAGGCATAAAGTTTCAGTTAAGCAAGATGAATAATCTCTAGTGTTCTGATGTTAAGTGTTCTTACCACAGTAAAATAAATTCAATCTAAGATATTAAATATTCAATTAGTAGCTGTTCCAGAAAGAGAAAGCTATAAAAAGAGTTTCCCAGAACTGAAAAACATGAATTTCTTAACTTAAGCGACCCACCAAATTGTGGCTCGTTTATTTATAAAAGGAACCACAATAGACATTATTGTGAAATTTCACAATAGCCATAATAAATAAAAGGTAATAAAACTTCCCAGCCGTGGGGAAAGGAAGGTTATGGATGCAAGTTCAAGGATCAGATAGGCATCGAATTTCTCGAAGCTAGCACATGGAGTAAGACCATCAATATTCTGAGATCATGTGATTTCCAACCTAGAAGTCTATACTCAGCCAATATTCTGATTAAAATGAGGGATGAACAGAGATGTTTTCAGACATAAGATGTCTCAAAATATTTTCCTCTTCTGCACACATTCTTAGCAAGCCACTAGAGGAGGTGGGGTTACCCCAAAAGAAGAGAATAAATCAAGAAGAAATAAATAAGAAGAAATCAAAGAGGAAGGTCTGTGCATATAGTAAACAGAGGACCTGACACAGGAGAAAGACGAAGAGAATTCTTAGTTTGATGATGCAGGGAAATCTGTTGCCCTAAAAAGCAGCTGAGGATGGATGCTGAAGAGGAGACATCTCTTCACGACGAGCACATTGCTGGGCTTTGCTTCCCCTGCCACGATCTAAAGTGTCTTTGTGTCATTTCATTTCAGGTGTTTCAGGAGGTAGGAAATGTTGAAGTCCATTATTGGAAGGAGATTTGGGGTGCATCAAGTTCATTTCTGAGAACGAGGAATATTTAGGGGGCTCACAAAGGAGATGGGAACTAGGGAGACAACAAAGGTTGGGATAACATGTATCACACAGGAAACGGGGACCTGGGAAAACATCATCCTTTATCTATTTAGGCTACAAACTGGGACCATTTATCTGGCTAGAAGGGCTCATTACTAGGACAAAGGTCAAGGAAGAGTTACCATACTAAATATTCAAAAGGAGAGAGATAAATAAATCCACCACTGGAAATTCTCACTGGCCACATTTCTCCCACATACTCCTGTCTCTCCATGCATCAAAAAGAGGCTCCAGCAAGTTCTCATGGTGGGAAGTTGGAAACTGCAATTGACAAAACTCCAGTGAGGTCAGAATTCAGTTACAGGATCTCTCGTTTGAAGATGGTGCTTGAGGGGCACCTGGGTGGTTCAGTCGGTTAAGCGCCCGACTCTTGATTTCTGCTCAGGTCATGATCTCACAGTTTCATGAGTTCGAGCCCCACATCGGGCTCTGTGCTGACAGTGCAGCAGAGCCTGTTTGGGATTCCCTCTCTCTCTCTCTTTTTCTTTCCCTCTCTTTCTCTCTCTGCCCCTCCCCAGCTCACGCTATCTCAGTCTCTCTAGATAAATAAATAAATAAAGACATACATACAATAAAATGAAGGTGAGGCTCGAGGTTTCCATTTCTTCCTTTTCTTGGCAATCATCCTAAAGCCATCAGCAGAATGAGAAGCAGAAATGCGAAGTCTTCCTTCAAAGAAACAAGATTGCTGAAACCTCTAGGCACAAAACTGGAAGAAGCACGAAGGGGTAGGACAGGTGCTGGAAGTGCATGAAGAGTATGGAAGGAAGTGGAAAGGAGACTACAGAGCTCAGAAAGAGATCATAGAGTACATTGTCTAAGGACAGGAGCACACTCTGAGTGCAATACCAAAATCTTTTGTTTGTGACTGAGGGATATAGCGGTCACAAAATGGCAGGTTCCCTGGCCTTGGTTTTGATGTGAAAAGTGGAGCAGGCAAGGTTGAATTACACAGACAAGACATAATTTCAGGCAAGAGTCTACCCATGTGGTTGGGGGAGAAGAGACACTTGCAAAGCAAAAAGCACCATAGCAGCCTTTTTCCATCACTGAGATGAATGACAGGCTGTCAAAACCCATATCTAAAACTCAGATTCAAGGGGTACCTGGCTGGCTCAGTCATTGGGGCATTCAACTCTTAGAGTAGTGAGTTCGAGCTCCACATTGGGTGTATAGGTCACTTAAAACTAAAATCTTAGGGGCTCCTGGGTGGCTCAGTCAGTTAAGCGTCCAAACTCTTGATTTCAGCTCAGGTCTTGATCTCAAAGTCGTGGGATCGAGCCCCAAGTGGGGCTCTGTGCTGAGCATGGAGCCTGCCTGGGGTTCTCTCTCTTTCCCTCTCTCTCTCTCCCTCCCCCTATGCCTCTCCCCCACTCACACTCACTCTTTTTCTCTCTAAAAAGAAAATCTTTAACAAGTAACTAAAAATAAAACTCAGACTCAAAAGAAAATTTCTGCACACTTAAAACACAGGTGTGGCCCCACCTCCATGTGAACCTTCTGCAAATATCTGACACAGGAAAAACTCCCCACTGACTCAAAAATGAGGTCACAAATAGGAACTGCAAAAGATCTGTGCAAAGTTCCCATAAAAACAAATGAGAAAAAGAAAAATAAACAGAATATAAAAAACAATTTTCAAGAAAAAAAGTTGCTTTGAACAGCTTGAAAATTATGTAATTTTTAAAAATAAAAGATTTAATTTGCAAAATTGGAAGGACACACAGTTACCCAGGACAAAGTAACACAAAGACATACTGTCACAAAGCTACTAAACTTCAAAGACAAAGAGTCCTTTGGGGAGCCATGCAAAAATATTAATTCATTTACAACGGAAAAAAAATAAGGCTGACCTCCGATTCCCCCAGAGCGAATTCCCATAGCAGGAAATAGTAGACCAATGTTTATAATCTCCTCAACAAGATAAGACCAAGGACTATTTTACTCACTCAAAATTTCATTCAAGTATAAAGGCAAGAAATGAACATTTTGAATATCTGATGAGCCCTTCTTGTAGAAAACACTAGAAGATGAAGTTCACTCAGCCAAGAGATAAATGAAAAAACCGCAGGCTTGGCATTGAGATTGAATCTACTTTGCTGTAAAATAAAGATTAGAGCAAATGTAGGGATTATGGTAACGATGCAGAAAGAAAACGTAGTAATATCAAAAGCTGACCTCTGTTCTCTGGAGCTGAAATACATAATGTAAAGACAGAGTCTGGGTATAAAAAGGAAGATCATTTATTGCTTTGCCAGGCAAAGGAGACTGCAGCAGGCCACCAAGACTGCAAGGCCACCTGGGGTAAAAACCTGTGGGGTTTTATAGGAAAATGCAGGATCTGAGTAGTTTCCATTGGAATCTGGTACATGCTGCCAGCCGAGTCCCTCCTGTCTTCAAGGTGGTCTCATGACTAGCACTGGTGCCCCTTCACCAAGTATGCACTGAGGTCAGTGAGATCAATATCCATACCGAGTCCCTGGACAAAAGAGTCTACAGAAAAACAAGTGAAGGGGAAGGGGAGACCTCAAGAATGAGGAAGATAAAAATGTATTCAGTTGGAAGTCAAGCCTTGCGGAAGCACTAATGCGTCCCTCTAAATTTCCATCCAATAATTCTTACCATATGGAACGGACATATCTAACAGATTTGAGAAAGAATTTGGAGAGTAAGTAGCTAGTAGTGAATACTGAATTCACTCATCCTCTATAATACGGGGCCAAAAGATATCATTGGAAGCTGAGAAATCAAGTGGAAATAATGGAGATTTATTTAGCAATACAAAGATAAATGCTAAGAACAATAGCAATTAAAATTGAATGGAGGGGTGAAAGGAAAGAAAAAGGAAATATATTAATTTGTGGCTGCTCACAGTGGGGAGTTAATAGATTCCGAATAAACAGTGGATTAAAGGTTTTATCCTAAATTATGTTTATAACAGTAATCTCTAGATCAAAGAAATACTTTACAAAGTATTAGAATAAATACGCAAGCTCAAAAAAAGTGCAAAACATATTGCATAATAGACACTAAAACACAAAAACGTAAGATAAAACAGTATGACAGAATTAAGCTAAACATATCACTGATAGCCAGTGGTGTGCTAGCAAATGTTTAACAACTGTCCTCGGGAAAACATAACAAAACACGTTAACTTGTAGCTTTTGCTGATTTCCATGTTGTGTATACCCCTACTGTTACCAGTGGGAGAGTCTGCCTTGTGTGAATGGAGGTCTCCTTCCTTGGATTCCTCTCGTGAGGAGACTTACTGGGGATCCACACTCAAATAAAGACAGACAGAACGAGAGTAGCAAGCAAAGTTTATTATAGTGAAAAGTACACTCTCAAGGTGGGAGAGCAGGCAGGTTCCCAGAGGTAGAATGGCCCCTAGGTTGTTTTGGGATTGGGTATTTGTTGCTTCTCTCTGGGCTGAGAGGAGCTATGACATTCACTGGGGTGGTCTCTAATGGAGGTTGCTTCCAATCATGTAGGGGACTCTTCCCACAGGTTCAGAAGGAGAGTTTTTGACTCTACAAGGTTTGTTACCAGAACCATCATGGCAGTCTTTCTCCCTGGAGGAAAGGGGTGTACCATACCTGCAGGGCAAATACAGTGTAATGAATCTAGGGTTTACCCTGGGGCAGAGGTGGAGGAGGAAAGTGCAGGCTCAGCACCTGTGGCTCTGGAGCTGTTGTCCCCAGAGTTTTGGAAGCCACAAGGTCAGGATGTTGTGCCCTGGGCTTCTATTGTGTAACCTATTTACCCCTGCCCTTGCCTCCAGCTGAAGTCTCTATCATTCCCCTTCAAGGATGTGGGACTCTGCCTCAGGGCGGTCCTTCCACTGCACTGCTCTCTTCTAGGTTCTACCTAACTCTACCTTGGCCAATTTCAAGCTACAGATCTGATATCACTAAATGGGGGCTGAGAACTTATGAGAGGCTCCAGCACACCGTGGCTGGCAGTGATAAATTTAAATCAGCTAAGGAGAAAACTTTCATTTTGGATTACAAAGCTGCACCAACTTAATACTGTATACAGGAGATCTTAAAAACAAAGGGGTTTAAAACTGAAAATAAAATAATGGGAACTGTATACTAGGCAGAGACAAAAAAAGAAATGACGAGGAGAGAGATCCCGATCTTATATAAAACAAATTTAAAGAAAACAGTATCAGGATGCCTGGGTGGCATCCAACTCTTGATTTTAGCTCAGGCGATGATCACACAGTTTGTGAGATCCAGCCCTGCATCGAGCTCTGCACTGACAGCACGGAGCCTGCTTGGGATTCTCTCTCTCCCTCTGTCTCTCTCTCTGCCCCTACCCCACTCAAAATAAATAAACAAACATTTTTTAAATAAAGAAAATAGTATCAAATGATGTCTCAAAGAGTGATTTATAATGACAAGGCATACAGATAACAATGAAAAGATAATAACTATAAACATTGGCACTAGCTAACATTACATCAATATCAATAAATAAAAACTACAGGAATTACGTGAAGAAACAGATTTAAAAATGCATTAGTAAAAAGACACATTATTACTCCCAGCCTAGGAATTCCAAGTGAATAAAAAGAAGGATGCACAAGACTTATTAGCATAATAATGTATTGGTATATTTTTTATCAAATTCAAGTTCTTGGAAAAAAATACACCTCACCTTCTTTCCAAGAAACCACAAAAGGAGTCATTAAAATTGATTACATATTAGGCCACAAGAAAACATCAAGAAAAACTTTTAATGCTGCAGATAAGTTCTTTGATGACAAAGTTTAAAAACCATATATTTATAATCAAATTTAAAAACAAAATTCTCTTATATCTGGGAATATTATTTTTATAATTTTTAAACAATTCTTGAGTCAAGCAGGAACTCAAAACTGAACTTGCAGAATGTATTAAAACAAATAATAATTATCACATTTCATATTCAGAATCCACTGTATATAACTATGGCAGTGTTCAGAAGAAATTGTACACACTATATAATTACATTAACAAACAAAAAAGAATTAAAATAGTTGAAGTAACCATCCAACTTTAGAAGCTAGAAAAAGAACAATAAAAGTAAATAGAAGGAAGGTAGAGGAAGGAAATAATAAAAGACATAATAAATAATAAAAGAAAAGGTACATATTTTGAATTATGAATTATAAATTCAAGATCAGAAAAAAAAAAAAAGTCACCTGGGTGACCCTGTTGGTTAAGCATTTGACTTCGGCTCAGGTCATGATCTCACTGCTACTGCAGAGTTCAAGCCCCACGTCGGACTCCATGCTGACAGCTCAGAGCCTAGAGCCTGTTTCCGATTCTGTGTCTTCCTCTCTCTCTCTGCCCCACCCCCACTCGCACTCTGTCTCTCTCTCTCTCTTTCTCAAAAATAAACAAACATTTAAATAAATAAATAAATAAATAAACTAACATTAAAAAAAAATTTTTTTTAAGTCATAGTATTTTTTAAAGTTACCAGAGCTGGTTTCTGCAGGGTAAATGGGAAGCAATAAAATACCACATTTCATTCATATGCGGAATTAAAAAAAAAAAAAAATGAACAAGCAAAGGGAAAACAATAAAAGAGAGAGGAAGCAAGAAACAGACCTTTTTTTTTTAAGTTAATTTGTGTATTTTGAGAGAGAGGAGAATGCATGAGCTATGGAGGGGCAGAGACACGTAGAGAATCCCAAGCAGGCTCTGCACTGTCAATGCAGAGCCCAATGAGGGGCTGGAACCCAGCTCATGAACCATGAGATCATGGCCTGAGCCAAAGTCGGACGCTTACCTGACTGGGTGCCCTCAGATGCTTAACTATAGAGAACACACTCATGGTTATCAGAGTGAGGGGGGGAGGTGGGTGATGGGGATTTAGGAAGGCACCTGTTGTGATGAGCACCAGGTGATGTATGGAAGTGTTCAATTACTATATTGTACACCTGAAACTAATATAACACTGTATGTTAATTAACTGGAATTAAAATGAAAACTTTTAAAAAAGGAAAAATGCAATTATATGAGATATAAAAGAGGAAATCATTGCAGACATTGTGAACCTGACACATAAGAGACTACTTTGATAAATTGTGGGCAACTAAATTTGAAAACCTGGATGAAATCGATAATGTTCTAATAAAATTAATTTTATTAAAACATAACTCACCAAAATTGGTCTTAAATAGATCAGTTACTATATGCTTAAAATTTGTCAAAGACCTATATTCCCAAAAACACTATGTCCAGACAGTTTCACATAGGACTCTATAACTTGAAAAAGCAGGTGATCCCAATGTTATTTGTACTGTTCTAGAGTATTAAAAAAAAAAAAAAGAGGGGGTTTCCATTTTGGAACTATTCCCCCCCCCCAAAAAAAAGACACCATAGAGAAAAAAAAAACTATAGAATAATCTCACGCATGAATACAGACATAAATTCTAAATAAAATGGTAGAAAACAAAGTAGCATATTAAGAGGCTAATACAACATGACCAAACGTGGTTTATTCTAGGAATAAAAGACTGGTTCATTTAAATAAATTGCCATATCAGAAAATTCGTTTAAATAAATTGCCATGTCAGATTTCAATATATAAATACATGATCATTCCCTTAGACACTAAGAAGTGTTAGATTAAATTCAATACCTGTTCTGGACAAAAATGTTTAAACTGTAAGCAGAAGATACATCCTTAACATGATAAAACGTATTTATCTGTCTCCAAACCAATATTTATGCTAAAAGAAGATAGATCAAGATCATCACCATTAAAATCAATAATAAGATATAAATGTAAATCCCATAGTACCGGATGAAACTTCATCTTACAAACTGTACAACAGTATATTAGAATAACAATGGAAAGAAATACAGGTATTTTATTGTATTGTCTTGAGTAATTCTATTTTTTGAAAAGAACCAGTGACAGGGTGAGAGATGTCCGAAAATAAACTGTAGTCAAACTAATTTTCATTACTATGCATGAATGCATCCTGAATGACAATGCACGATAATGAAGCTTTGTTGTTCACCTATTTAAGCATTTAAGGGGTTAAAAGATAATAGATTATCTGACTCATGTTGCTATAATAATTCCATATACATCCCTTTTTGATTACTGCATAAAATAGCATTCAGAGAAGATACCTAAAACGTTACACTTTGGGGATAAGAATAAGAATATATAGATTCATTAGTATAAATAATGCTATAAAGAACATTCTCCTCCTTTTGGATTATTTACATAGGATACTTTGTAAGTGGCTCAGAAGATATCTTGATTTTTATTGAAGAAAATACCTCTTTTTCTATGGTCATACTTAATGCAAAAGGAGTATTGCTTCTTCCATAGCTAACATACTGTATTCTTAATAAAATTTAATTTCCAAATTTTTGACTAATTTTGTAGTTTTTCCAAACTTACAGTTTTTCGTTTTAAACAAGTTTTTAAAAAAAGATGATAGAAGTTTAATTGCTGCTGGAGTAATCACACATCCATAAACAAACAAACAAAAATGAATCCTGGCCTAAGTCTCACACCTTAAACAAAAAATAAAACTCAAACGGGTCAAAAACTTAAATGAAACCATAAGACTTTTAGAAAAAAATAGGAGAAAATCTTCAAGATCTAGGCTGGGCAAAAAGTTCTTAGACTTAACACAAAACATCACCATAAAAGGAAAAATTGATAAATTGGACATTAACAAAGTTAAAAACCTTTGCTCTCTGGAAGACTGTTAAGAAGAGGAAAAGACAAGCTACAGAATGGGAGAAAATATTTACAAAACACATACCTGGCAAAGAGCTAGTATTTAGAATGTATAAACAAACACCAACACAGTAAAACAGGGAGAGTTCAGTGAAAGGATACAAACTACAAGTACATATAAGGTCTGAGAATCTCATGTATAACATATATCTCTAGTTGATAACACTGTGTTGTATGTTGTATCATTGACATTTGCTATGAGAGCAGAACTTAGATGTTCTCACACACACACAAGGTAAGTATGTGATGAATGTGCTAACTGGAGGGGGGGGGATTCTTTCACAGTGTAAACATATATTAAATCATCACACTGTACAGTTTATCTTACAATTTTATTTGTCAGTTATGACACAGTAAAGCAGGGTGTGGCGGTACAAAACAGTAAAAAAACCCCACCCAATCCAATAGTTACCAGCTGGGAGGTAAGTAAATTGGGAGCCTGGAAAAAACGGAGCTCAATGAAGAGATATTTCACTGAAGCGGATATGTAGATTGAAAATCAGCACATGAAAAGATGTTCAACATCATCAGTCAACTGGGAAACGCAAATTAGAACCACAATGAGATATCAGTACATACCTATCAGAATAACTAAAATAAAAAATAGTGACAACACCAAATGCTGATGAGGATTTGGAGAGATCGGTTCACTCCTTACTTGCTGATGGGCATATAAAGTGGTACGGCCACTAGAAACCAGTTGAGCAGTTTCTGAAAAGCTTAACATGCAACTGCCATGCAATCCAGCAAATTACATTTCTGGGCATTTATCCCAGCGAAATGAAGATTTGTGATCACACATGAACCTATTCACAAAAGTCTACAGCAGTTTCATTCATAAAAGCCAAAAACTGGAATCTGCCCAGATTCCTTCAATGGATGAATAGTTAAAAGGTGGCATATCCATCATGAAATACTACTGAGCAACAAAAAGACACAAGTTACTGATGTAGGAAACAACTGGAATGAATCTTCAGAGAATTACGCAGAGTAGAAAAATGCCAGTTTTAAAGGTTACTTACTGAGTGCTTCCACTTATGTTACAAACCTGAAATGAGAATTTCAAGATGATAGAAATAGAGAACAGGTGAATAGATATCATGAATTAAGGATGGGGTGGGGAAAGGTAGAAAGTGGGTATATATTAAGGAGCAACGTGAGGTTCTTCTGGCAATAGAATGTTCTGTAATCTTGACTGTATCAATCTCACTATCCATGTCTTAATATTGTAGTATAGTTTTGTAAAATGTCACCTTTGGGAAAAACTGGGTAAAGGGCACAGATCTCTCTGTATTATTTCTTATAAATGCTCGTGAATGTACAATTATCTCAAAATCCAAAACTTAATTTTTAAAAATCTGATAGAGTGTTTTTCCCCTTGATAACTACTGACAGTGGATATAGTGGGGTTGTTCATGTTTGATGCACACATTATTTCAAGAAAACAATTTTAAAAACCCTATTCCGATACCATTATTGGAGTGTGAGCTGCTTTGGGGTAGTAATGTGTACCATCAATCGGTTGCATTATTCTTCAACAACACTAAGTAACCAAGACTTGAAAAATCACAACTAATGAGCCTCATAGAATCCAGTAATATGAATTTCCTTAAATGATATTTGTAAATCTTACATTAACAAGTAAAGTTTGGATGTTTTAGCCTGCACACAGAAATCATATAGGTCTATAAAGAAAAATGTTTTTAAAATATTTACTATTTGAATATGCTCACTATTTGAAATGACTAGGGAATGCTTTGTTTCCATCAAGGAAGTAAAAAGTGTAACTACTGTGAAATTGACATATATTTCAAATACCTTTGAAAGTTTAAGTCCTTCTTAAACTGCAAGAAAATAAAATCAATCTCCCTAAAATGAAGGAAATTACGATGCTATTTATCAGCAAATTTACATTGTTAACCCCATTTACCAACACCTTTCAAAATGTCCATCTTTGCATAAGTTAAATAACATAGGCTTAAAGATAGATTTGAATATACTGACATTGATTATGATGATTAGATTTAAAGATCTGTATGATTGTGTAAAATAGCATCAGGAAAACAGGTAGGTAAGATATTCACAGGATAATGTAGGTAGGTAAGATACACGTTTCACTGTTGCATGATTTAATCAGTGTAAATAGGAAACGTTTTAGATCTAATTCAAACTTTTATAGCCACTTATTTGGAAAGAAGATACTTTTATAATAGTATCTCCAACTACATGCTTGTTTTGAAACAGGTTTCAATCGCAGTTACTGCAAAGGTGAACAAGAGGTAAACTGCATGGGAGATTTGACTTTCCTTTCAATTTAGAACTAAATTTGCACAGATGTTGCATTAACAGGAATCTTATAGTTTGTTAATATTATTTTTAAGTAAAGTAAGTTATTTAACGTTTAGTTGCGTAAGAAATCTGCGATATGAGATATGAGATCTTCACTCAGCTAGGAGGTTAAGTAAATTGGGAGCCCTGAAAAAACAGCTCGAGAGTTGCCTAGCTCCCGGAGAGCCCGGCGGCTGTTCGTGGAGAGGGCGCCCCCTGGAGGCCTTGGCCGTTCCTCGCTCTTTGGCCCACTGGAGCCCAAGCTATGGGTGTTGGCCCGCAAGCCGCCAGAGCTAGCAAATCTTTTTCTTGTTTATCCAAAATGAGGATGACACCACGCCGTGTGCCCAGCGCCAGATCACGCACTGCAACAAGACGGAGAACTAACGATGGAAGGGGACCCCAAAGCGGGCCCAAGCACAAGCCACCCTGGAATCCGCCAGCTGGCCTGGCACACCCACAACTGCCTGGCCCTGCGCGCGGCCGGGGGCGGGGCCTGTCTCCCGGGAAACCACCCTCGGGCCAATGCGCGACGCCAGCCCCGGGTTTCGGTTGAGCGGCGGCTGTTAGAAGACCTGAACCGTTGCCACCCCCGGCCGCCAGTTGCGGGTAGAGGGGCCTCTGAGACTGGGGTACCGAGGCGCCTGCGACTCGGCGGCCGCGGCTAGGCCAGACGGGGGGCAGTGGCCGCCCTTTGCGACAGTAGACAGGGTTCGGGTTCGCGATCCGCCCTGGTGGGTCTCGGGTGCGGGTGTCCGGCCGGCCGTTGCCCTCCCCAGTCTCCTGCAGCTGGAGGCGTGCGTCCCCCAGTGGGGGAGGTGGGAGTGCGGGCGCGGGAGGGGCCGCTGCCGGGCGAGGGTGAGCCAAGTCCGCTCCCCGGGCCGTGACCCGGTCGCCCCATGCAGGTTCAGCGGCCGGAAGCCTGGCCGCAGCTCGCACCCGCTCCCCCCGCCGGAGCTCCCGGAGGTCCCTCGCCGGCAGCGCCTGTGTGTGGCTTGGAGAGGAGGAAAGTCGACTATGAAGTAGCCTCGGAGTCACTCCTGCCCAGGCCTGCAAGTCACCGTTGCGGGTGTCAGTCTGTCGTTACCCAACTTGGGGCCACAGAAGCTTGACCCTATGAATACCCGGGATAATCCGTGGTCTCATCAGCAAAGGCAAATGCCTTACCCACCTGCTTCTTCCCCTCACTGCTTTCCTCCCAAATGGTTCTCACTGGCTTCAAAACCTCTTCCTCGGTGAATTCTAGTAGACTTGATTTTGGAGCGTCCTTTAAGGTTCCATTCCTCAAGGATCGTCCAGGTAATCTCACCACTTCCTTGCTTCTTCCAGAGACCTACGCCCCACCTAGCCCCAGCTTCACGGAGGTCCAACCTGTGCAGTGCCGCAGGGCTCCACGCTCAGAGGGCCTCCTGCTTGTTTTAATGTTCTGCCCTCAACGATGAAAAATTCTTAATTTTTGAACAAAGGGCTCCATATTTTCCCTTTTCCACTGGACCCAGCAAATTATGAACCTGTTACTGGTCCCAACTCTCATCTTTTCCTGAAGGCCTTCTTTGATAAAATTCAATTATATAAAAATAGTTACAAGGGAGTCTTCTCTAGACCTCTCAGTAGCTACTAAGAGCATCAAGAGACAGAGGGGGGGGGGGATGATTCTATTGCCTGAACTCACAGTTGTTGGAATCATGAGATCTTTCTGATCCAGTGCCCACCCCCACCCCTCATTATATTTCAGGGCCTTCGGAGAATATGCAGAATGTGTAAGTGCCACACTTTTGAAGGCAACAATGTTTGGCTCCTTGCCTAAGGATAGAGGCAGGTGAGAAATCAGCTCTATTAATGGGTGTTCTGGGACTACTTTCAGAGATGCCCCAGAAGTGCTGGTGCAGGTGTAGGGGGCAGGGAGGGCAGAGAGAGGAGGCTGCCTTGTTTGACACCATGTGGAAGAACTAAGAGGCTTCCAGAAGGAAGCTGAGAGGCTGGACAGCTGTGCTGTCCAATACTGTAGCCACAACCTGCAAGTGGTTATCGTGCACTCAAAACGAGGCGTCTACAGCAAGATGCGCTTTATTCATCATCAGGGAAATGCACATCAAAACTACAATGAGGTATCACCTCACACCTGTCAGAATGGCTACAATCAACAACACACAAGAAACAACAGGTGTTGGCGAGGATGTGGGGAGGGGGAAGCTTCTCTCACTGCTGCTGGGGAGGCAAACTGGTGCAGCCACTCTGGAAAACGGTATGGAGGTTCCTCACAAAGTTAAAAATAGAATTTCCCTATGATCCAGCAATTGCACTAGTAGGTATTTACCCAGAGAATACAAAAATATTAATTCAAAGGGATACCTGCATCCCAATGTTTACAGCAGCATTATCTACAGTAGCTAAATTATGGAAACAGCCCAGGTGTCCATCGACTGATGAATGGATAAAGAAGATATGGCATATATATATAATGGAATATTAACCATAAAAAAGAATGAAGTTTTGCCATTTGCAGCAACATGGATGGAGCTAGACAGTATTATGTTAAACCAAAGTCAGAGAAAGACAAAATCATGATTTCACTTACATGTGAAATTTAAAAAACAAAACAAATGAGCAAAGGGGGGGAAAAGAGAGGCAAAACAAGAAACAGACTCTTAACTCTAGACTTAGAGAACAAGGTGATGGTCACCAGAGGGGATGTGGGTGGGCAGATGGGTGACATAGATGAAGGAGAGTAAGGAGTGCACTTATGATGAGTACTAGGTGATGTATGGAGTGTGGAATCACGAGATTGTACACCCGAAACTAATACTACACTGTATATTAACTAACTGGAATTTAAATAAAAACTTTAAAAATAGGTGTTAGTAGGCATCTTAAAAAGAAAAGAAAATGGGGCACCAGGGTGGCTCAGTTTGTTAAGCATCCGACTCTTGATTTTGGCTCAGGTCATGATCTCACAGTTTGTGGGTTCGTGTCCCACATAGGGCTCTGCACTGACAGCATGGAGCTTGCTTGGGATTCTCTCTCTCTCTCTCTCTCTCTCTCTCTCCCTTTCTCTCTCTCTCTCCCTCCTCCTCCCCTGCTCACACTCTCCCTTTCAAAATAAATAAACTTAAAAAAATAAATAAAAATAAAATAAGATGTGCTATAAGTGTAAAATGCACACCAGATTTCAATGTCTCACTTTTTAATATAAAATGTTCTATTTTTATTATGACGGCATATTGAAATGATATTTTGGATATATTGGGTTAAATAAAATATATTAAAATTCACCTATTTTTACTCCTTAATATAACTACTAGACAATTTTGAACTACATGTTCACATATTTCTTTTGGAGAGCACTGTTCTAAAGATTTCAGAGTACTGCAAACTTTATGAAACTTATGAACTTAAAATGTTCAGAAAAACTGCCTCTCCCCAAAAAACTCACATTGCCCTTCCTCTTCCAGAAAGTACCCCTGTGTGGTCTAGAACTGCAGAATTACCATCACTTGTACAGGAGAGTCTCAAACTTGTGTCAGCTCTTGCCCCTGGAACCAATTCAGATGCTGGCCGCTGCTTCTACTGATTTGGCTGTTTGTCTAGTTTTGCAAAATAAATGATAGAGTATGCAAAGAGGGGAAGGAAGAAATAAGCAAGGGAAGCTCACCTCACCAATCTTTGCTCTAAATTATTATATTGCTACAAATTATGACTCCTTTTTGTCAGCCATGCTACCTTAAAAAGTAATTAGCTTTAGTGATGAAATTGCCTGATGCATTGATCTGAAATATAAAAAGGAGCAGAAAATTATCTGCATATGCAGGCTCTCACTTGGGCATCCTCCTTTAGTTACGGAAAGTACAATGGGTGGACTCCAATATCTTAATCCAGTGTTTTGAATGTCTCTTAAAAGCAATGTGGTAAGTGAAGAGGTTAGTTCTAAATCAGTGTGTGTTGGATACTAGTCCCGACCCAGTGCTCCTAGAGCCTCTAGTTTTCTGAAAAGTGGTCCTAGTGTGGGAGTTGGTGGGAGAGGGGAGGACTGGTTTCTTGGAGGGAATAACTTGGAATTCTGGACTTCCTGCAGTTTCCAGTAGGTTGAAGCACAAGTGTTTCTCCTGACACCTAACAAGACATATGTCCAATAGATGTACACCGAGAGCTAGCTTGGTCTTGTCCTGATCTTCACTTTTGGCAGGGAGGGCATCTTGGCCTGTAGGCTTCCCTGGTGGAAGTGTTTCAACTACAAATTCAATATCTT
Organism: Panthera uncia; assembly: GCF_023721935.1. Taxonomy (NCBI): domain Eukaryota; kingdom Metazoa; phylum Chordata; class Mammalia; order Carnivora; family Felidae; genus Panthera; species Panthera uncia. The sequence goes on from NC_064810.1 coordinate 78,651,929, forward strand.
TCATAGACATAGGACTATTCAGACGATGTACTTAAGTGAGTCTTAGTCATTTGTGTCTTATAAAGAATTTGTCTATTTCAGCCAAGTTTGGGGGCATATGGTTGTTTGTGATATTGTAGTATTCTTTTAATGTTCAAGACCAGTAGTGATGGCCCCTTTTTCATTTCACGCACTGGTACTTTATGTCTTTTTATCAGTCAGGCTACAACAATCTCTCAGTCTGGTACTGTTGACATTTTGAGGACACCTTTTAAGGATGTAGGATGTCTAGCAACATTCCTGGCCTCTATACCCCCTAGATGCCAGTAGTAGCACTACACCCCCGTCCCTACCCCCACCCCCATTGTAACAATCAAAGATGTCTTGGGGCGCCTGGGTGGCTCAGTCGGTTAAGCGTCCGACTTCGGCTCAGGTCATGATCTCACGGTCCGTGAGTCAGAGCCTGGAGCCTGTTTCGGATTCTGTGTCTCCCTCTCTCTCTGGCCCTCCCCCGTTCATGCTCTGTCTCTCTCTGTCTCAAAAATAAATAAACATTAAAAAAAATTTATATTAAAAAAAAATGTCTCAGCATTGCCAAATATCTCCTGAGAGGCAAAATTGCCTGAGGTTGAGAACCACTGCTTTAGGCTACCAATTATCTTTTGGAACAATTAAAAATATGATAAACTGTATCTTTTATATTTTACTTTAATTTTAACTATTTCTGGAGATCTTCATCTGTGTAGATGCAAGTTCTGTTTGGTATCATATCCTTTCTGTTGGAGGTTTTTTTTTTGTTTTCTTTCTTTTTTTTTTTAAGTTTATTTTGAGAGAGCTTAGAAGCAGGGGAGGGGTGTGGGGAAGGGACAGAGAGAGAGGAGAGAGAATCCCAAGCAGGCTCTCCACTGTGATGAGAGGCTTAAACCCATGAACTATGAGATCATGACCTGAGCCAAAATTAAGAGTTGGAGGCTTAACAGACTGAGCCATCCAGGTGCCCCTGGAGAAGGTTGTTTTGACCTTTATTTTAGTGCAGGTCTATTGATAATAAATTTTCTTGGTTTTTTTTTTGTTTGTTTGTTTGTTTTGTTGTTCTGTCTGTCTTTTAAAGTCTATTTTTCCATCATATCTGAAAGATGTTTTCCCTGGGCACAGTATTCTGGACTAACAGTATTTTTCATTAATGTTTTATAGGTATTAACTCCACTATATTCTGAGTTGCATAGTTTCTAAGCCAGCTGTAATTCTTTGTTTCTCTGTAATGTGTCTTTTTCTCTGGCTACCTTCAAGATTTTCTCTTGACTTTTCAGCAGTTTGAAAAAAATGTATCGGGGTGTGTATCTTTTGGTATTTATCCTACTTGGGACTCAGTGAGCTTTTTGTATCTGTGGTTTGGTATATTTTATTATTTTTGGAAGATTCAGCCATTCTTTCTTCAAATGTTTCTTCTGCTATCTCTCTCTCCTGGAATTCCAAATACACTTTTATTAGACTGTTTGGTATTACCCTACAACACTTGAACACTCTTTTGTGTTTTCTTCACACTTTTTTCTCTTTGTATTTTAGTTTGGGTAATTTCTGTTACACAGCTTCAAGTTCATGCTTTCCAAGTTCATGTTGTATCAAGTGTACTGATGGGCTTTTGAAGGTATTTTTCATCTCTGTTACTGTGTTTTCTATTAGCATTTCCATTTGACATACATAGTTTTTATCTCTACTGAAATTTTCTGTATGATCATTCCTGTTATCTACTTTTTCCACTAGACTCTTCAATATATGTGATTAATATATTAAAGTTATGTCAAATCCCTCTCATAGTTCCAACACTTAGGTTATCTCTGAGCCTCATTCTGTTGACTCTTCTCTCTTGACAATGGGTTGTTTTCCTCATGTGTCTCATAATTTTCTACCCAATGGTAGGCATCTTGTATAGAACAGTAGAAATTAAGATAGTGATGACTCAAGTAAGTATGTTTCTTCTTCTGCTCCATCAGTCATGTGGGGTGTTGAATCAGTCAGTGGTTGACCTGGGTTTGGGTTTTCTTGTTGTACCTTCAGTGCACCATTGGTTTCAATTTCCTCTAGTGTTACCTTATACTTAAGATGTGGGATGGGATGGAAGGCTAAAGGGATTTTCTCAACATTCCTTTTCCACTCTCAGCTTCTAACCTTCCTTTTAACCTGCAAAAAAAAAAAAAAAAAAAAAAAAAAAAAGGCCTGCCTCCATGCTTTTGCCTTTCTGCCTTCTTGTAACCTGCTGCTCGATAGCTTGGTAGTGGGAGCCAGAGGACCAATCATCCTGGTCCAGCCTCTCTTAGGCAAGTCTTATATGTTTAGGCCTTGCAGGTGGGGCTTCCTCAACTCCTCAGTCTCCCCATGGCAGACAGAATTCTACTTTGCATCTTTGATGAGTCATTTTTTTTGTGTACATTTATTCATTTTTGAGAGACAGAGACAGAGCACAAGCAGGGGAGGGGCAGAGAGAGAGGGAGACACAGAATCTGAAGCAGGCTCCAGGCTCTCCTGATTCCTGTAATTGTATTGGCATGAGATCTTGAGCCCAAGACCATTTCCTATCCCTCCTTATCCAGGTATAGAAGCTCTTTGTTTGTCTTCTCTTACTCTTGCCCTTACCCAATATCAAGGGTCCTCTACCTGAGCCCTGGAGACAACAGTTTGCTTCCCCTTTCCCAGTGGCTTGCAGCTATCATTCATAGGAAGGGTATGGCAGGACTTTTGTCCTTCCCATAATGGGAGCTTACTCCGCTCCAGCAAGGCCTTCACCTCCAAGGGAGGCTGTATATGGTCTCCTGCCTTGTCCCCAGTTTTTCTCATCAGCATCCAGTGAGAAGAGGCTGTAAGTGGAAATGGAAACAAGCTCCTTTTTGTCTGAGGGGTTTCTAAACATTATTGCTTGTCCTCACTTGGCCTTTAGCAATGTGTTAACAATTTTAGCTGAATTCTTACCACCCTGTATAGTAGTTGATATCTCTTCTTCAGTGCTCACATCCTATCTCTCTTTGGTGAGGCCAGTCTTTTCTTGGCTCTCAGGCTACTTGCTCGGTCTGCAACACTTGCTAGGGTGTCAAATCATCCCAATTTGCGTGGTACTGAGAGTTTTCCAAGAATAGGACTTACAGTACTAAAACCAGGAAAAGTCCAGTTGGTCACCCTAACTTCAGCTTCCCAACAGGTTCAAGAAAAGCTTTTCTATAGTTTTTCTAGGTGTTTAGGTAAGAATGGTGTTCTTTCTGGATTTATTTTAGAGAGAATGTGCGTGCCTATGCATGAGAGCAGTGGGAAGGGCAGAGAGAGAGAGCGAGAGAATCTTAAGCAGGCTCCACACTCAGCATGGATCCCATCAATCCCATGACCCTAAGATCATGACCTGAGCCACATTCAAGAGTTGGATGCTTAACTGACTAAGCCACCCAAGCGCCCCCTTCTTTCTAGATTTCTACATCCTAGGTAGAAGACGAATTAGTGAAATGCTTATGCATGTTGAATCTGAACAAAAATGGTTCTTGAGATAGTAAAAAGCCATATGGGTAAACATCTGTTTCTTACTAAGGCAGAAGGGTTTTTGTGAAATCTTCCCTAAAATAGAGAATAAACAAAATTAGTTTAGTCTCTGTCATTATTTTGTCTGTTGACAACAAATTTATCTGATAACCTAAATAAACTCTAGCTGAAGAGGTAGATTCACACATACTATTTTTCTTTATAACTCTACTCAACATTCAGCTAGCACCAGATTTGAACTTTACTTCCAGCAGGTGAGTATCTACCATAGATTTTTTAGTGACACTATAAAAAAAAAAAATCTTTATGCCCTTTTGTGGAGGAGCAGGAAGAAGGCTGAATAGGCTTTTATCAAGAATGTTGACCACCTCTGGGTAAATGTGTATGTATATGTATACATGTGTGTATAATCTTGCTATCAACTGTCTGGGAACATACCTGATTTACGTTGCCATTGGTGGTACATCTCGTCTTGTGGTTTTTATTTCAGGTATCATGGGAGCCCAGGAGTGTGTGTGACCCCTACAGCCAGCACTAATGAGTATGGTAGGGAACCTCAAAGCCATGCTGTATATTTTGTGTCATGGTGAAGGCTCTGTCATTTGCTCAGTTACTCCTTTGAGTATCCAAGAGAAATACTTATGGCCGCTAGATAAACTTGTAGGCTGTATATAGGATATCTTAATATGTCAATAGTTTGATTAGTATAATAAAAACAGCACAGAAATCGTAAGACTAGGAGCATGTGTAACCTCAACAGCTGTGGGGTTTATATGGCTGTAGATATGATAATAGCTGAGATGTACAGTGTTTATCATGTGTCAAGCGTTGTCATAGAGGTTTACATCTATAAACATATTGCATCATCACATGTAGAAACTTCCTAACAATCCTATGACTTTAGGTATTATTATCCACATATTACAGATTAGGAAAAGAGGAACAAAGAAGTTTGGTAATGTGTTCAAGATCACAATGAACAAATGATGACTTAAGCCCATGTAGTCTGTTTCCAGAGTTCTTTTAACCACTGAAAATGATCAAAGACAAAGAAGAGGTAAAGATTTCAACTTTCAGGAGGGTATATAGTAGTGGGAGCTGTGTATCTGTGGGGAAAAGAAAAAGACTTTCAAATAACACTGATTTTAGGTTGTATACAAAATAGAGATGTACAGAAAGCTAGACAAAGACATGCTAAGGAAGAAGATTCAAAAAATGATCAAGTTATGTTTTGTACTCACTGCAAGTAAACAGAAAGTGTGAATTACACTGATGAGTATGGTCAGATATTTCATGTAAACTTCATGTAATACAGGTAACCCAGTAATGGCAGAAATGCTGCAAAACCAACTTGTAGGAAGACCTCCACTTCTCTACATGAAATACTTGAATACTTTCAGTTTCAAAATGGAAAATTACTTAGATACTACTTGCCACATAGAAGAAATAGAGGCTGAAAAGTTTTCTCAGTTCCATTTATTATTAACCAATTGAGAATAAAACCAACAAATGGTATGTAAAAGAACTTTGGTTTAAAGGTGACAACGTGGACATTATTAACTCACATGAAGCACAGTGAGATTTACAAATGACTGGAAGATCCCACAATCCTCCAGACCAATCCTTGTAATCCAGAGGACTCATAGGGGAGCAGGACAATCAATAGGTGTACCCACAACTTGGGTTGAGTGTGTTGTTGGCAGGGATTCTGGCTTTCTTGAAAGAGTGGGACGCTCTGTGGGCTTGTGATTGGTTTTTCAAGTCAAGTGGTTATGAGAGAGTATTGTATATAACTGTAGATGGGGTGAAATCTTTAACCTAACCTGAGAGTAATCACTGAAGTCCTCTCTGCACCTACTGGATGAGCTGCATGACTTCATACAGCTCATAAGTGGCGCTCATCTGCATATGAATCTGATATTCTCACAAAGGCTACAACAAACTGTGAGCAAGGAGAGAGAGTACTCAGATTGTGCTGAAAGGTATAATAATGCAGAAGCTCTATAGATGTTTTCTTAACGTTAATTTTGACCGTGGTCTAAAATGTCCGGAGTGTTGGTAATCTAGTATAGCTTGTAGCCCATAATAAATGGATGCTATATTTGCATTACTATAATACTTATACTCAAGATAAGTGAAAGAATTTAATATAACCAGCTCAACTACATTATGATAATCTGGAGTTTTCTACTCAAAAGAATTGAATGAGGATGTACTTTTGAAGGGCCAGTTCAGTATTTAAGGCATTGTCAACAATGAGTAGGAAAGGGAGCATTCCTCTGCTAGGATCAGCTCTACTCCGAAACTATGGCTATGCCTTTTTTTTTTTTTAAGTAAGTATTACTTTCTAAATTGAAATGATCTCACAAAAGACTTGGCTTGAAGCTTGGTGAAGAATAACCTTGTACATAATGGACACAGAGGGCATTGGATCGGAGTGTTTGATGAATGTGGCTTCTCAGGTCTCTCCAACTCCTCCTAAGACAGGTGTTTAGGCTGGTGCTACTCAGGTTCTGCCTGCCCAGGATGGAGGAGCTTTATAAGGTTCTTATATCCCCAGCTACATTAGTCTGAAATTCCAGTATATTATATGGTTACAAAAACTGCCTTTCACAAGCCAGGTTGTCTGGATCTAACCTTCAGGATCCAGGAATGATCCTTGCTAAGCGACCAACACTGTCTTGCTACATTGCCTGTAGTTGATACAATAATGATTAGGCATCTTACACAGTCATATTGTGATGTTGTAAAGAAAGAAGAAGGGGCGCCTGGGTGGCGCAGTCGGTTAAGCGTCCGACTTCAGCCAGGTCACGATCTCGCGGTCCGTGAGTTCGAGCCCCGCGTCAGCCTCTGGGCTGATGGCTCGGAGCCTGGAGCCTGTTTCCGATTCTGTGTCTCCCTCTCTCTCTGCCCCTCCCCCGTTCATGCTCTGTCTCTCTCTGTCCCAAAAATAAATAAAAAACGTTGAAAAAAAAAATTAAAAAAAAAAAAAAAAAAGAAAGAAGAAGCTGTGAGGGGCATAAGAATTCAGGTCTGCAATGGTCAAAGGTATAGTGGGAGCTAAGCAAAGCACTCTAGTCAGTTCCTACCACATCTATGGGAAGGTATGTCTGGGTGTTGAAGGTGTTTGTGACCACACTCATGGTGCTTATGGGCATAACAAAACCCAACTGCATATGTTTTTGCCAAAGATAAATTATTACGCCCAGACCTGGCTGTGGAAACCATTTGGTTGTTCAGATATCTGTCTGGGACATCACAAGGCATAGGCAGCTACTGACTAGCTGCCAGAGTCAGAACCAGTGGTAACTGTTACAATGGTTTCCTCACAGAGTAATAGCCAGCGTTTGTGTCATATGATATGTTGATTTAGAAGCAGACATGGCAAATATTAACTCTTTGTTGATGTTTACGGAAGAATGTGGCCTCCAGAAAAAGTGTTGTATAAATACAAGAAACTTGTGTCCCCATCCCAGATTTCACTAACGCTGTTTGAGGGTTTATGAGTGGGAACTTAAAAGTACAATCTGCACTGATCAATTTAATATGGTGCTTTTTAGCCTTTTTTTGTTGTTCCCCTTCCCACAAAGAGACTTTCTAAATTTTCTCTTAAAGTGTTCACAGATTTATGACCAGTTGATGAATATTGCTTTTCCCCATAGGTAAGGATTAATGAAGAGTGTAGGATTTTAGTGTTACTGCAGCCAGTACTAGGTATTTTATTTTCATTTTGCAGTTGGGAGAGAAGCAAGCAACTTTGTCTCTTTGGAGTAGAAAGTTCAGACTGGTAAAAGTTAGGATTTCCCCTCCTTTCTTTTAACTTGGGAGAAAAAATTAAAGTACCTTTTTACATTGGGAATGTTTTCTTGGTAAAATTTTAAGATAGCTGTTGCTTATTTTTGCAGGTATTTTTACGCTGGGGACAAAGAGTTAAGACTATAAACAGTATCCTATCTCTGGGTTTTAAGCAACTTTTTAACAGGGTTTTTAGAAACTGAGACTAAACTTTTCTTGTCTTGAGTTTTAAAGCTATTTTGCGAGCTAATTACATTAGGAACTAACACAAAGGAAATTATGTCTTGGAACTTTGCAACCTTTTACACTTTCTACTTTGGTAGTTGGTTACAAATGAGGGTGGTGGATGATGGTGGGCAGGACCAGTGCAGTGGTATTTGACTTATATGACCGAATGGAAAAGGGACAACCACTGATCTCATTATGCATTAAAATATAAGCATATAATTTAATGATGACACTGTGTAACCACCACTGAGGTCAAGAAAGAAAAGACTGCCAGCCTTCCACATGTTGGTTCCAAGTTACGGCCCTTATCCCCACAGGTAACCACTATTGTGACCTGCAGAGTAATTCCTTTTTTTATACCCATGTTCCTCAAAGCATGGTCTGGCATGAGCATCATCTGGGAACTTGTTAGAAATGCAAATTCTTGGGCCCTCCCCTAGACCTAACACATGTACACATTTTTGTGTGTAGGATGCATATTTATGTGAATTAAAGTATAAAGCAGTAATTCTCAAGCTTTAGCATGTATCAGAATGACTTGGATGGCCCATTAAAACAGAGATGCTGGGGCCTACACTGACAGTTTTTGATGATCTCTTTATGGTGGTTTCATTCCCTGATTCTAATTTTCTTATGTGCTGGGTATCTTTGACTCTGTGCTAGTCATTGCACTTGACATGTTATTTTGCAGGAATAACTAACTGTGAGGCCTATAAAGAAGGTACTTTACCCCAAAGAGTATTTGCATTTGCTTCTGCCAGGCACCTGGGGGCACCATCAGTCTGGGATCGCCTGTTCAGAGTTTGATATACCCTGGACAATGCAAGGGATTTTTACCATGTTTTAATTCTCTTTAGATTATTCCAATTCTTGCTCCCTTCATTCTGAGATCCTGGAACCCAGGTTGTTGTAGGGGAAGGCCTCCTGTCAGGTCCCCCAACTTGTATGGATCTAGAGTTAGTCCTCTTCTTTACCCTGATAGGCCATAAAACAGGAGGTTCTAGTTTTCTGGGATTAGCTAGTGCTATCAGGACAAAAGTGGCTTCAGGCTTGTTCCCTTCTCTAGATCCTTGACTTCTCTTTACTTTCGGCCTGATGATTCCTTGCTATTTTATAATCTCTTTGATGCCTTTGAAAAGATTATTTAAATATATTTTATCCAGCCTTTTTAGTTGTATTCAGTTGTAGGACTGATGTGAACAATCTGAACCAAACCTTTACCAGAAGGGAAATCTGGAAAATACATTATTAATACACAGTATTTTTTCAAAATACTGTGGTTTTTCAAAACATTAAGGATCTATGGATATTTATATCCTTAAAAAAAACTTTTATCTTTAGCTGACAACTTCACCCAGACATGGGACACACAAGATGGTTTGGGTACAAAACTTTCTATATGAAAAAACTTGCATATTTACAACCTTTAACCACTCCTAAAGGCTCTGATATTTCTGGTGGGTTCCGAGGAATGCTTCCCACAAATGCAGAGCCTTCCAAAATGCAGAGATGTGCCTAGTGCAGGCTCCATTTTGCAGTTTATGGCACTTTCTATGAGGTTTAATTTTACCCTTAGCTTTAACCAGTCTGGACACACCAAATTTAGGAAACATAGATGGCTTACACATTTATCCCTAGGACAGTTTCTGTCTGGGATAGCATGTGGAATGCCCCAAATTTTTATCGGCAAGTTCTAAGCACTTGATGAATTTTAACCACCTCTCTCTCCCCCACAAAAAGTAGGTTATATCATCTTTTTCCCCCCTGATTGACTCCAATGTCATGTTGATCCCTTAAGATAGGCAAGATTCTCATGGAGAAAGTACCCCATCTCAACCCATTGCTGATGAATCAGAATACATTCTTTCTGGGTAGAGCTGAATCTTTTATAGTCATCTTTAGATATATTTTGAAGGGGATTGGAGATGGAAATACATTAATGCTACACACGTGAATTTGGGAAGGAAACTGGCAGGCTTTCCAGGTGTCAAGAGATTGTTGGGAATTTGGTAAGATACTTTATTTTGAACACTCTCACTGGGGTTGACAATTAGGATGTGTAGCAATCCGTGTAAGCTAGGCTTGAGGTAGGAATCAACAAACTCTGAGAGCTATTTGTAGAGTCCTTTAAAGATACTTGATGGTCATTTGATGAGCATCAGGATCCCCTGAAGGTGGTAAGTCTTGCTTGCAGTGGAGCCCATGACCCCTGTAAGTTGTGGGTCAGGATAAATGCCAGATTTTGATCTTCATGGTAGCAAGCATTAGCTCATCTCAGATAAAGGCCATAACCCAACTAGTTAGAGCAGAGAATGCCTTAAGGCAGTAGAGCACACGCTGCTCCCCAGTGCCTTTCTTCTCCTTCCCTAAGATGTGCCCAAAATCTATGGGCTTATGGCACGAGTGCAGGACGGGCGTCCCACTCGTGCCATAGAGGGACACTGGTCAGAGGGACACTGAGTCTCCTCAGTCTGTGTTTTTCTTTATCAGTTTATAGAAGATGATGTTCTAGCTACCTTGTTGCTGAACCTCAAGTTCATGTTTTGAGTACAGACCTTCAAACTATACCATAGGATGCAGGAACTTTATAGTTCAGAGTACAAATAATGGTTGGGGAAAGGGTGCTTTGTATATAACACGGGGCTTTCCAACCAGGGGATTTCTTAAGTTACAATACTTAAAAAAAGTCATGACCCGCCACAATCCACCCCTTAGCTCATGACTTTTGTGTGGACCAGCACATTGATCTCCAGACCAACATGATGCCATCATTATTTTCACATAACTCGTCCCTTAAAATAGAAATATTGCTTTCACAAATAATAAACTTCCTTATTATAAATTCCTACTTTACTAAATGGTATGGAGAACTAGGACCACATGGAAGTCCACTCAGTTTAATCATTTACTTATGGACATATTTTATTGAATCCCAAGTGTTTGGGCAGTGGTCTGGGATGTAGGCATTTTCCCTGTTTAATAATACATGCCCCTTCTCCCTCCCCAGCTAAAATATAATCTTAAGGACATGTGGATATAGACCACCATATATCTTATGGTTACCATTTCTTCAGCATTACTGTTGCATAGCTGGCCATCTATAGCTCTATCACTGATCTCTGAAGTAGCCCTATCAATCTGAACTTTGGAAATTATATAGTAAGTTCTGTTCCTGAGCCCAGCAGGGATTTGGGGGAACCATTTAGTGGCTCCCAGTGCTGGTCTACTTAGTTCCAAATAGCATCTCCCCCTGTATTCCTCAGGCAGTCATGGGTATACATGGGGTCCTCATATCCAGTAAGTGGGAGAATTAGGAGTAGACCTACAGTTATTGACAAAACCCAGAGTCCCAATTTTTGGTACTTAATATGGATGTTATAATATAGGACTTTTATGAGCATCCTTGATGTTACAAATGCTGGTGCCTAGTCCCTTTATCTCAGACTCAGAGAAAGCATATTTATATAGGGTTGGGACTATGCCTTAGGATGGCAGGAGCCGGGAATGTCAGGGGTTGGGGAATGGATCTTCCCTCTCATGGGTCCAGTTAAATGACTAGGTACAATCAACCCTGTTCCAGCTGATAGAGATTTGGTGAGTCTCATATGCCCTATCCCCACATATATTTTCTCTCTTAACTGCAGGAGAGCCTTCCATTTATCATCCCTTTTAAACGTAGCCTTTGTGTAGGCTATCCAGCTTCTGGACTTTGCCTGGTTTTTTATTCAGTACCATAATTTACCATCCCTCAATTGTTCTAGAATAAAGTATGTATCTCCAGCAGTTGAGCTATGTATTATTCTGTATCTGCAGCCTCTAGGCTAATTAGATAACTTGGTATATAGCCAAACGAGTGATTTAGTATCTTCTTGAGGAAATTCAATTACTACAGGTGCTCTGAATCACCTGAGATGTCTAGGGCAATGACTGTGATCATTCAAGGTAAAACTCATATAATCAGTGTTTTTTTTTTAAATGTACACACACACACACACACACACACACACACACACACTAGAATGAGGACTATTTGCTTGCTGGCTGTAACCTTATTTAAATTGGTATTATAGCTAGCCCTTCCATAATTAATCTTCACTGTCTTCAGTGCAGGTAGCAGAATCCTCTTTGTGTTTCTTTCAGAAAGTTTCCATGCAGTTAGCTCCAGCTACAGCAATATGTCATAGGCATTGAACTTTGGGGCAATGACTGGTCAGAGCTCCAAGCCAAAGAGTCTCCCGAAGAGAGCACTCTACTCACCTTCCTCACTGGGAACTAATACCTGGAATAGTACCATACACATCTTTGTTGTACTGAACTTTGTCTTACTAAAATAAAGTTTTCTTTAAGAAGACTCTTCAGTGAGGATGACTTTAAGAACATGGCCAGGACAACCAGTGTTCTCAAGGAAGGAGATGGCAGACTCATTGGTTTGGCAGCAGCCCAGACCAGCTTTTCCCCTGCAACTTTCCAAGCTTGTTTCTGTAGTGGTTGGAGCCAAATAACCACTCGTAGACTTTGTTATAGAAGGAATGGTGAAGTCATATACAAAGAGCAGAATGGGGTCAGCTAGATGCTTTCTATAGGTAGCTAAACTGATCATTTAGTCAAACTAGGATGAACTGTGATAGGCAGCTAAAGGTTCTTTTCTGTGTGGGGAGAAAAGGAGAGGATGGGGCACAGATAGTATTGTATCTTCCCTATTTGTATGACCTATTCAGTGTTTTCAGGCCTGTTCTCTCTGTTAGCCTGCAGACTCCTGCAAGGGTACTTGTGACTTGCTGTTCCTGAAACATTTGTGTCTCAACCACACCCCACACTAGACCCCACCTTCCATAGCCACGCGTCTGTTACTTGCACATAAAGCCTCTGTTCCCAGATGTTCCCAGTGGAGGAAGCGGCCTAATTTGGGGTCACTGGCTTCCCTCTAGGAGCAGTTGTCTTGGAACTGTCTGAAGTTTGAACACAGGGTTGAAGGGCAGACAGTATGGTGAGCAATCTTATTATTTCTCTTGGTATTTCCTTACCATGACAGTAAAGGTTGCCCATCAATTTGGGCCTCTTTTGGCCTGTCTTTTAATAGCCAGACCAACTGGTCTTTCCACTGAGAACCTCTTTTTTTTCTCTTTTTTATATCCCCCCACCCATTTTCTTTTGGTTATTTGGGGAGCTGAAATTCCCAGAAGTCTTCCTAAGCCATCTTTTCCAAAATTATGCATAGAGACTGCTAGTTACCTACCACTCTATTCATTCTTCTTATGAACAGAAAAAAAAAAAAAAACGACATTGTCTGTCCTCCACTACCAGTAAGGATGACACAGTGTGACACAGTCTTGTCAATGAGGGGTAACTAAATGTGTTAAGAGAAGTTTCTAGTAAAGCTCCTTAAAAAGGGGTAACTTCAGAGCACACACGCTTTTGCTCTAATTTCTGCCCCTTCTTCCTGTCTGTATCTTAGGGGAGATGCTAGCATGGAACAGGCATCTCGCAACAATACAGCCATGTGAGAAAAGCCAAGTGAAAAGCTTGGGTCACATCTGAAAAGGCTGGGTTAACAGGACACATAGGCACTGTGTGTGAACTCAAAACTGCATAATTTTTGCCCACTGCCACCATCCCTGCTGCCTTAGGTTGTGAAGAAAAAAAATCCCTTTGTGGACAACAGATCTGCACTGCTCTTATATCTCTAACACTGTTTGCAGGAGGACTGTGCTGCCATAATTTACTCTTAGCATCTGCGACTTAGACATTTTTTTACACCTAAATTCTTTAAAAAATAGCCATGTGTACCTCTTTGCTGTAAGTTCAAAACTTGACATTTCTTATCAATGGAAGGTCTAAGATCCTCCAGTGGAGTGCAGGTATACAATTTGAAAACAATTCGGTTGACAATAAGTTCGTTAATTTTGACAATTAGACTTTAAAAATTAGTACCACAGATATTTTAGAATAGTAGTACTATAAATGTACGATGAAATGGTTTTGTAACACGTTACCAATTTTAAATGTGTAGATCCATATTTTAAGGTTTGTGGAGATGAATTACTCTCTTTTTAGATCCCAATTTATTTTCAGCCAGTCATTCCAGCTTTGTATTATTTGTAATAGTGAAACACTGAAACAGGTTCAGACCTAAAAATATAAAGGGTTATTGCAACAGCTTACGGAGTTACACAAAAGTTATGTATTACTTAATTGTGGCCACAAAATAAAATCTACAACTCCCTCAGTTTACAGAAAGATCACTTCTGTATGCACATATATATTATCAAGCCGTTACTGTTATTTTCCTAGATAAATGGCCTAATAGAATCTTTTAGTGTCCTATTTAATTTTTCTGTAATGAACTGTTATTAACTTTTCATAAGAACAATTTTTAAAAATGAAAAGACTTCCTCTTGATGGACATTTAACAAGAGAAACAAAAAGTGTTGCTGAGAAATGAAGAGCATTCAGGAACAGCAGGAACCAGTGGACGCTCACTTTTGCTGCTGAGATACCATCACCGATGACCCAGACTGCTCCAGGCTCATGAACTGCTCCTGAGCTGCTTGTAGGACCTGTGTGGCCACAAGCCCTGGCTGCAATGCCAGAGATGCCCTCTCATGTCTGCCTTTACTTCCACATGTTACCTTGCCCCATCCCGTGCTCACGTGTCTCTCTGATGCTTAAAAAGTGTGCTTTCGTGTATTCAATAAACGCTAGAATTTGAGTTATGTGCCAAACCCCTGACTAATGCTGAGAATATACCAGTGAGCCAAACAGACTTTCATGGAACCAGTCCATCATGTTAGGATAGATGCTAATCACCTCATACAGACGTATAGAATGGGACAGAATGAGATAGGGACTATGACAGAAGGGCTGCTAGGAGGCTGAGTTACTGGGCAGGTGGGGAGACCCTCGTTACATCATGCATTCAGAAATCCATTTAAGCCAAGAACTGAAGGAAGGGAAGGAGCAAGTATGTGACAGTTACGGTAAGGGGAACACGTATTTTGCGCAGAGGAGACAGCATGCATGAAGGCCCTGAGCTGCTCCGGCATGAAGGGAGTGAGAGGGCATTGGCGAGAGAAGAGAAGGGAGAGAGAACAGAGAGGTGAGCTTGCAGAGGTAAGGAGAGGCCAAATCACACAGGGCTTTGTAAGTTATGGCAGGATTTTGTCTTTTTCCCTACACAGTTAAACCAGTGAAGAGTTTTGAGCTAAAAAAAATACCTGAATCAGATTGGTTTTCACACTGACTCTTGGTACAGGAAAAAGAGTGGAGGAAGAGAGAAGAGTGGGATTGGAAAGAACAATGATAAGGAAAGGTCCAGTCATTTCCATAGCTACTCTATTTAAAGGAGATGGTTTCCAGAAGCAGTTGTGGACTCTGGCCCAGAATTTGTAACCAGGGCTATTATACTCAGCATTCTGATTTTGACACGACTGCCCATCTTCTTCCCTCTTCTCTATAAGGGGTCCCATGTTTGCCACAGAGAAACTTTTGGACCATGGTCAGGTCTGAGTTATGAGGTAAACTCTTTGCTCTTCCCAAAGTATTGAAGCCACAGTTACGAAGAGGACTGCACAGGGGCGCCTGGGTGACTCAGTCAGTTAAGCATCCAACTTTTGATCTTGGCTCAGGTCATGATCTCAGTTTGTGAGATCAAGCCCCATATTGGGCTCTGCGCTGACAGTGTGGAGCCTGCTTGGGATTCTCTCCTTCCCTCCCTCCATCTGTCTGTCTCAAATAAAACTTTAAAAGAAAAAAGAATGGAACAAATATTGAGTGCTTACTACATGCCAGGCACTGTAATAGGCACTAACATATGGAGTGAGTTTTAAAGTCCCTACTCTCATTGGAACTTACTGGATTGGAAGCAAATATTAAATCCTCCAAATGTGATTGCACATGATGAAATGATCACATCTTCTTGTCAGCCGCTAATAATCTTTTTAAAACTTTTTAAAGAGTTTATCTGAGAGAGAGAGAGAAAGCATGAGTGGAGGAGGGGCAGAGAGAGAGAGGGAAAGAGAGAGAATCCCAAGCAGGCCTCCACACTGTCAGCACAGAGTCCAACATGAGGCTCAAACCCATGAACCGTGAGATCATGACCTTAGCTGAAATCAAGAGTTGGACACTGACAGAGCCACCCAGGCACCCTCAGCCACTAACAAGAATCTTAAGGTAATGTTCTTCATGGCTCCCAGACCCAGGGCTATCTGGTATAATTGTGCAATTTGAGTGTTGCACAAAGATGCATGGCCAAGGGAGAAAATGGAGACTAAAACTCTGCCAGAATTCCCCTTGTCAACCCATCCCCTTGTGCAAAGCTACAACTGCCCAGAGGAAAGGTACATTTTTCTTTTGTACCAAAGCGTCCATCTATAGGTCAGCCCATCTCTTCATCTCATATTAGTAGGGAATTCCTTATTCTCAGGATGGAATGGCAGGCTCTATCTTGTAAATGTGTAGCTGCCCTAAGCACAGAAATCTGAGGTGAATGTCATAAGCATGAGTGGGTGTTCTTGTAAGCTGAGAAAGAATTGGGAGTATAAAGAAGGCCTAGGACACAGGTATCTTTTAGGACATAATTTTTCAAAACATCCTGCATCTGCAGGAATTAGAGCAATGCTATACAGAGCTAAGATGAAGTGGAGAAAGAAAACTTAGTGGCAGCACAGTGGAGGAAATACCTGGCTGTACATTAGAAGGGTGGTTGTTTGGGGTGGTAGAACTTGTGGGGAAAGCTGTGGTGGAGGAAAGGAGATCTGTCACAGACTAGGAGTCTGGAGTTCTCCCTCGTCCAGCAAGAGAGCGGACGCAGAATTGAATATGAGAGAGGGGCGCCTGGGTGGCTCAGTCGGTTGGGCGTCCAACTTCGGCTCAGGTCACGATCTCGCGGTCCGTGAGTTCGAGCCCCGCGTCGGGCTCTGGGCTGATGGCTCAGAGCCTGGAGCCTGCTTCCGATTCTGTGTCTCCCTCTCTCTCTGCCCCTCCCCCGTTCATGCTCTGTCTCTCTCTGTCT
Organism: Panthera uncia; assembly: GCF_023721935.1. Lineage (NCBI taxonomy): Eukaryota > Metazoa > Chordata > Mammalia > Carnivora > Felidae > Panthera > Panthera uncia. The sequence continues at coordinate 78,668,463 of NC_064810.1, forward strand.
CAAAAATAAATAAAACGTTAAAAAAAAAATGAATATGAGAGAGGCTAAGGTCTGGGAGGAGACAAGAGCCCCAGACAGGGGTTTCATCTCCGCATTTATTGAGCTCACAAGATATTACTCACGTGGTGAATGTGAAGAAAATAAGATCTTACATGCGTGAAGGTGGGGAAAACAATCAGACAGTAGTTGTGTAAGAAGCAAAGGGTCTAGGGGGCAGGTGGAGTTTGTGATCAAGGTACACTGGTGCCAAATGGAAAGTAATTTCCTACAGGTGATATAACAAGACACTCGTGATTCCATTACACTATCTTGCTACCTAGCCTCGGGTGTTTTCACCCCATGGTGGCTGCTCTTCGCCCTAAGCTTTTTTCTAACCCATTTATGTAAGTAGAATGTATTTCCCCACAGAGATCCATCTATAAAATCATGTATCGGTTTCTGTATCCTGAGCCTGGCTGATTGAACAAAGCTTTGCTCCCATAATATTAACACTTCTGTCTCAGTTTTGAAATCATAGACTCTTGGCTTATGGGAGTGGTTCTGTTTCTGGGGAGAATCCTGCCAGAATAAAGCCAGAGACAAAAAGCAAAGGACCAGGAGCCAGATATCGTGACATCCTGGCTCTCCCCAGTAGCCGTATGATCTTGGAGTAGACCTCTCTGAGTCTTCATTGTTTCATCTGAAAATAGGAAGCTGCCTTCCTCACTGGGTTACAAGTCTCAAAGGATGTCAAGAAAAAACTTTGTAAACTGCAAGGCCATAAAAAGCATACAGTTTTTTCATGAAATGCCGAGTTTCAGAGGCCTGACTCTGAGCTGGGTTAAGCTGCCTGCCTGGGTTGCCTGAAGCTTTGCTTGGAGTGGCCTGGTTCTGAGGATGTTTCTCCTACATCTCCTGTTTCTCATCTGTCTTCTGGCTGTGCCAAGGGTTTTAACTACCCTCTGGCATTGATGGTTCAAAAACTTTTAATTTGTCATACAGACGCAAGACAGGTTATGTTCTGACCACAGGACATCTGTCTTCTAATGGAATCTGTGGTCAGTTAAGATCCTTTGTCCTTTAATGGGGGCCGGAAATGGAGGTAACCTTCAGGTACCAGCACCCCCCTTAACAGATGCATTAGACAGTTTCCCTCCCCTTGGCTGCTAGTTTGTTGAGCATCAGAGCCCACGCAGCCTCCTCAGGCTCAGTCCCTCACTTGCCCTCTTTCTCTGACAGATATTTTGAGCTAGTGAGGCTCATAGAACACAGTAGCAAAGATAAGTAAAAGCATCTATATCAGCCTGTATTTTTAATGTTTATTTTTATTTTGAGAGACAGAGAGAGAGACAGCATGAACGGGAGAGGGGCAGAGAAGGTGAGAGACCCAGAATATGAAGCAGGCTCCAGGCTCTGAGCTGTCAGCACAGAGCCGACGCGGGGCTCGAACTCACGAACCGCGAGATCATGACCTGAGCCGAAGTCGGACGCTCAACCGACTGAGCCACCCAGGTGCCCCATCAGCCTGTTTTAATCTCTTGTGATCATTACTGAAACAATAGCAGCCAAAGTGAAGTTTAATCCCTCTGTAGCTTCTGACTAGAGCAAGAACCCTACAAGGTGTTTCAGTGCACCTTCCCACGTGCACAGGAAGATTGCCTTCTCCTCTTTCCAAGTTGCTAAGATAGAAGTACAACATTCAATCCATGCCCATCCAAAAGGATGTCGAGTTCACTTTGTGTGAGGACACCACAAAGGTCAGCCAATAGGCAAGGCAGTCCAGGTGAGAGGAAACCGGTCATCCACAATGAACAAGCACAGCGGAAGGCTAATGACACCACTGTGCATGTCAGCATTCATGTAGCAAGGTGGTTATCACCAAGCCAAAACTGGACCAAAACTACTAAAAGATGTCTTTTTAATTTTTTTTAATGTTTATTTTTTTGAGAGATAGAGCATGAGTGAGGGAGGGACAGAGAGAGAGGGAGACACAGAATCGGAAGCAGGCTCCAGGCTCTGAGCCATCAGCCCAGAGACCGACGTGGGGCTCAAACTCACAGACCGTGAGATCATGACCTGAGCTGAAGTCGGACGCTTAACCGACTGAGCCACCCAGGCACCCCACTAAAAGATTCTTGAAAGCAAAGCCAACTGGAAGGAATATATATCTCAATGGCTTTATGAAGACCCCTAGAAGGTTGTCTTGTCTCCACACCAAAAATGATTTTCATTCCCATGAATGGCAGCTTTCTCTATTTCATGGAAACCTTGATCTTCTAACATGATCCAGTTCCTTATTTTCAGAGACTGCTGTGATGCCCAGAGCACACATATGGCAGAAAAATATGCAAAAGATGAACAGATCACACACACAAAAGTTCTAAAGATAGCCCCTAAACATAGGAAAAGATATCCAGCCTTACTCAGAAAAATGCACATTAAAATCGCAATGAAATACCATTTCTCTCTTTCCAGATTGGGAAACATTGCATCGTATAATATTCCAATGCAAACTTATAAGGAAACAGCTAATCATAGGTTGTGCGTAAAAATGCAAACCAATAAAAGCATTTCGGAGGAAACTTAATAGTATTTAACACAATGAAATAATTGTTTACCTTTTGATACAGCAACTCCATTTCTGGGAATTTACCCGCTTGGAAGAACCTGTACCTCCAGTAATATGACAGTATGTGTCATGAGAATATTCACTGTGGCATTGTTTGCAATTGTCATGCTGAAAACAGCCTCAATGTCCATTTATGGAAATATTTTCCACAGAAATAAAAAATTTAGGATAGAAGGACTTATGCACAAGAATGTATCAGTGTTTGTAGTGAAATAAAATAAAACAAGCTAGAAACAAAGTGACTATAAGGGTTTGGTTGCATTGCCAAACCACGGCATACTGTGTGGCCATTCAAAAGCCTAAGTTAGATTATACGAGTTGACTTGGAAAATATTTTCCTCTTAACAGGCAAGCTAAGCCATTTATACTTATTTGTCTGATATATTTGGTCTCAACTCTTCATATTATTTGGTCATTATAATGTATATTATGTTTGCTATGTTTCTCTGTGCAAGGCACTATTTTTTTTTTTTTTTTTCATTTAGGAAGGTTTGTATTTTTTGTAGTAGTTACCTTTGTACCTATGTTTCTTAACGCCCTGAGCCCCAGTTTTCTTATTTAACCTTTAACAATCCAGTTTTTCTTTTCAGTGGTACACCTGCATTCTTATTGCCTGCACAACAATATGCAGATTCTGCTTCCATCTCTCCCTCTCCCTCAGGCCTCCCATTTCTAATTGCATTATTTCCAAATTATCAGAACATATAACAGTTGTGTGTTATTCTCTTTTAAAAAATGTTTTAATGTTTATTTATTTTTGAGAGAGAGAGAGAGAGCAAGCAAGGGAAGGGCAGAGAGAGGGAGACACAGAATCTGAAGCAGGCTCCAGGCTCTGAGCTGTCAGCACAGAGCCCGATGCGGGGCTTGAACTCACGGACCGTGAGATCATGACCTGAGCTGAAGCTGGACACTGAGCCAACTGAGCCACCCAGGTGCCCCCAGTTGTATGTTATTCTCAACGCAAACATTGTCTAGAATAAAACATATTAAGTTAGAGGCTTCCAGTTTTCTGTTCTGCATATAAGGAGCTTGGAAGTTAGCATTTTTGTCTTAACAAAAAGTAAAAAGCTGAACAGACTCAAAGATCCATAGGAGAAGGGAGGACACAGGGCAAACTGTTGCCCCCAAGACTGGAGAGAGTCACAGCTTACCTGATTAGAGACACGAAAGCAGAAAACACCATGGGAACCAGTGGCAGGGTCGGTAAACCTAAACTGTAATTGACAAATTACTAGAGGCTTTAGTGTGGACAACTCAGAATTTAAAATTCCAGAGGGACCCAGTCATGGGGAAAGGGAATAATTTTGTGAGATTCGCCTCACAAACTTGTCCAAATTCTCACAGAAATTTGGAAAAGAAGCTCCTCACACTTTCTTCAGGGCAACGGGAAAACAAACCGTTTAAAAATAGAGCACCCCATTCTTCTTAACAAGGCCTGCCCTCAGGAAAACCTGGTTAGCCATAGCCTAACTGTCATGGGAGAAGGGAATTACACTATTTCAGCCCATTCTAACCTTTCTGCCTCACCTAACAGGGGAGAAGAACTGAGAAACCCTTGTGAAGTTCACAGTGCAGATAGGCCCACGAAAAGACTGAGACCCAATCATAGGACTATAGAATAGTTCCTCTCCCCCACCTCACCACATTTCTAAAGGCCCATTTACACCAGTTCCTTTTAACTGGTATAGCATGTCCAGCCATCCAAGATTTACAAGGCACACTGAAGGAACATAATCTGCAGAGACAGGACACATATCAGAACCAGTCATGGCAGGAATGTTGGAATCCCATCAGCCCAGGAAATTTAAAACAACTATCAGTAATATGCTAAGGGCTCTACGGGATAAAATCGCAAGAAGAGATGGGCAAGGGAAGCAGAGAGATGGAAATCCTAAGAAAGAACCAAAAAGAAACACTTGCAATCAAAAACACTATAATAGAAATGAAAAAAAAAAATGCCATTGATGGGTTTATTGGTAGACTGCACAGACAGACGAAGAAGAATCTCTGAGCTTGAATATATACCAACAGAAATCTCCAGAACTGCAAAGCAAAGAGAACAAAAACTGAAAAAAGCAGAATAGAATATCCAAGGATTGTGGGATAGTACAAAAGCCATAACATTCATGTAATGGACATGCCAGAAGGAGAAAATAGAAACAGAAGGAATATATGAAACAACAGCGATGGAGAATTGCCCCCAAATTAATGTTAGGGATTAAACACAGAGCCACAAAGCCTACAGAATATTAAGCAGGATAAATTTTTAACAATGCTATACCCAGGCATATCATTTTCAAATGATAGAAAATCAGGGGAGGAGCCAAGATGGCAGAACAGCATGGAAGGTTTTGTATGTCCCACGTCTGTGAAATGCAGCCAGACCTTGGGGCGCCTGGGTGGCTCAGTCAGTTAAGCATCGACTTTGGCTCAGGTCATGATCTCACAGTCCATGAGTTCTAGCCCCACGTCAGGCTCTGTGCTGACAGCTTGGAGCCTGGAACCTGCTTTGGATTCTGTGTGTCTATCTCTCTGACCCTCCCCCGTTCATGCTCTGTCTCTCTCTGTCTCAAAAATAAATATTAAAAAAAAAAAAAGAAAAGAAATACAGCCAGACCAACACTAAACCATCCTGCACACCTAGAAAACTGATTGGAGGATTAACACAACAATCTGCACAACCCGAACCACAGAATTCAGCAGGTACGAGGTACAGAGAGGTGAACTTGGGGAGCAAGAAGCTGCAGAGGACAGGGAGGTGCTTTTGTGGGTGGAGAGAGGGTGGAGACGGCGCGGGGGGAGAATACAAGAAAAGTACCCCTCCCCAAAAGCAGCTGGAGAGAAAGTGGAAAATCGGAAACAGCCGCAGGGACTAAACTAAAAAGGGAGAAAGGAGAAAGGAGAGAGCTTAAATTCCACTAAGACTAAGCAAGGGGAGCACAAAGTCTGCAACTCTGCAGCTCCATACCTGGAGGTGCTCTGGTGGGAAGGGCGAATCCCCAGGAACAGAGTGGGGTCCAGGAGGTTCTCGGGCCACGTAAGGAAAAGCAGTTCCACTGCTGGAAGGACATTTGGTAGAGACTGTTGAAGCCACCTGGTCCCAGCAGACCCCAGAAGGCGGCCACATTCACTGGTGCTGGAACAAGGTCCTTAAGGGTGAAGCCTGGTGCCAGATGTGTGTTGTGATTTTCCACAGTCCCTGAAAAGCTGCTGCTACACTATCTCACAAACTTTTTCTGGGGCGGGCTGGCACCTGGCTGCAGTCTCAGGGCACCGGCAGCAGCAGGGTCCAGCAGGCGTTCCTGGGTGCAGCAGGCATTCAGCCATTGCTCGGTGAGACCCTCCTGAAGAGGGGCGGAACGGGTCAAAGCCGCAGTCCTTCAGAAGTATGGGGCCGGGGAAAACAGCTGCATCTGAGACAAAACTTGGGAGAGAGGTACTGCCTGGGGCTTTGTCACGGACAGTGAAGAAGCGGGAGTGGATGAAAGCTGAAGACAGAGGACGGGTGCGCGATTGCTGATCAGAGAGAACAGAGTTCCCATACTAGAGACTGACGCCATTTTCACCGCTCCTGCGCATGCGCACACGCACCTATGAGCTCTGCAACAATCCACCCCAGTAGGCTAGCAGCGCCATCTAGTGGAGAGCAGAGACGTTACACTGAGCCCCGCCCAACTGGGCCAACCTCGCTCTTCAAGAACACAAGTCTCACGGTCTGCTCAGTTTATGGACTATAAAGTGCTTCATAGTGTGACTTCTAGGGGAAAACGAAGTAATTTCAGTCCTATTCAATCTTTTAGTAGGTCCATCTATTCAATTTTCTTTCTTTTTTTTTCTTTTTCACTTCTTGAATACAGAAAGAAAAAATTCATTTTTATTTTCAATTTTTATTAAAAATATGTAATTATTTTACTATATTTTTTACTTTTGTGTAATTTTTTTCAAATTCTATTTTACCTCCATCATTTTATTTTAGTCTACTTCAGTGTATTCACTTTTTCAAATTTTCAAACGGTTTCTTTTTTTCTTTTTTAATTTTTTTTCTCTTTTTCGTTTCTTTTCTTTTTCTTGAATGCAGAAAGAGAAAAATTCATTTTTATTTCCAATTTTTATTAAAAATATTTTTCTTTAATTCTTTTTACTATATTCTTTACTTTTGTGTAAACTTTTTCAAATTCTATTTTACTCCCATCATCTCATTTTAGTCTGCTTCAGTGTATTCATTTTTTCAAATTCTCAAACGATTTCCTCCCCCCCCCCTTTTTTCTCTAATCTGTCAAACTACTTTCAACACCCAGACCGAAACACACCTAGGATCTGGTATCATTTATTGGATTTTGTGTGTGTATGTGTGTGTGTGTGTGTGTGTGTTTAATTTTTTAATTTTAATGTTTTTTTATTTTAATTTTTTTAAATTTTAATTTTTCTACCTCATTAATTCCTTTTCTCCCTTCAAAATGACAAAACGAAGGAATTCACCCCAAAAGAAAGAGCACAAAGAAACAACAGCCAGGGATTTAACCAACACAGATACAAGCAAGATGTCTGAACCAGAATTTAGAATCACAATAATAAGAATACTAGCTGGAGTCAAAAGTAGATTAGAATCCCTTTCTGCAGAGATAAAAGAAGTAAAAACTAGAATGAAATTAAAAATGCTATAACTGAGCTGCAATCATGGATGGATGCCTCACCGGCAAGGTTGGATGAGGCAGAACAGAGAATCAGCGATATAGAGGACAAACTTATAGAGAATAATGAAGCAGAAAAAAAAGAGGGAGATGAAGGCAAAAGAGCACGATTTAAGAATTAGAGAAATCAGTGACTCATTAAAAAGGAACAACATCAGAATCTTAGGGGTCCCAGAAGAGGAAAAGAGAGAAATAAGGGTAGAAGGGTTATGTGAACAAATCATAGGGGAAAAGTTTCCTAACTTGGGGAAAGACACAGACATCAAAATCCAGGAAGCACAGAGGACCCCCATTAGATTCAACAAAAACTGACGATCAACAAGGCATATCATAATCAAATTCACAAAATACTCAGGCAAGGAGAGAATCATGAAAGCAGCAAGGGGAAGAAAAAGTCCCTAACCTACAAGGGAAGACAGATCAGGTTTTCAGCAGACCTATCCACAGAAACTTGGCAGGCCAAAAAGGAGTAGCAGGATATATTCAATGTGCTGAATCAGAAAAATATGCAGCCAAGAATTCTTTATCCAGCAAGGCTGTCATTCAAAATAGAAGGAGAGATAAAAAGTTTCCCAGACAAACAAAAATTAAAGGAGTTTGTGACCACTAAACCAGCCCTGAAAGAAATTTTAAGGGGAACTCTGAGAGGAGAAGAGATGAAAATATAAATACATACATACATACATACATACATACCAAAAGCAACAAAGATTAGAAAGGACCAGAGAACACCACCAGAAACTCCAACTCTACAAGCATCATAATGGCAATAAATTCCTATCTTTCAGTACTCAGTCTAAACGCCAATGGACTCAATGTTCCATTCAAATGGTAGAAAATCAAAGATAAAAAATCCTGAAAGAAACCAGAGGACAATCTACAAAATTGCAACTTTTCATGAACTCATTAGCTAGTTAAGGTTATGGATAGCTGGTTATCCTAACTCTGGTGAAATACAGGAGTCTCTAAAAGAGACAAGACAAGAAACACTGACTCACTTGAAAATCACAGGAAGAATACGGGGTCCGATCATACGTAGGGAAGAAGAATTCAGCTAACATTTTGATCCAGTTGCTAAAGTCTGAGTGTGAATGTGGGATAATCTGAGAGAACAGGATCTCTGGGAGCCACAGAAATAAGGGATTTATTTCATACCCACTGGCAGGCTTTTCTCTATGGACCCCCACAAGGTATTCATTCCCAAAGAAGTCTGGTTAACAGAGCAGGAGACTAGAAGAGAAGGCATCCCTGAGGTAGAGGCCTGGATGAGGGGAGCAGTCCCCACTGCAGGAAAGGCAAGAAGCCTTGTCTGGAAATGTATATCTTTCAGAGCAGAAGCATAGCTGGTGGGCCAAGGACAGCAATCCCTATTCTTCCCAGGGTGTATGGCTTGGAGGAGCAGAAAGGAAAAAAGTCATCATGGGCTCAGACCAACAGAGGTCTCCTACTGCTGGGGAAGGACAGAATCCCTGAGAAGGTCTCACCCCCAAAATTCAGGGATGTAGGGCTTGCCTAAAATTGAGATGGGACCATGGCATCCTGCCCCAACCAGGTAACCAAGCACTGCTAGTAACAAGCACCTGAAATCTACCTCTATGGGAGGAGTGAGAGAGTGAAGAAGAAACCTTTCTGAAATGCAAGCAAAGGCATACAGTAAAGGCCTAAAGATAAGAGTGGAGCAGGATCATTGAGAAAAAGGTAAACTGGTCCCACCATAAGTACAAGGTAACACTAGAATTGGAAGCCAGTGGTGAACTGACAGCAAATATAGAACAAAACTCAGACCCAGCTCAGTTCTGACTACAATCACTCAACCTCACACATACTTATGGCCCAGCAGAGGACTGCCCAATTCCAGATTAAATACTACATGCCTCAGTTGTTACTGTCCTATACAATGTCTGCCTTTCAACTAAAATACAAAATACACATGCACACATGCGCACACACACACACACACACACAAAGGAAGAAATAAAAATGTAATCCATTGATAGCCAAAGTAAGCAGCAGAACCAGACTCATCCATGATTTTCATGTTGGAACTATCTTCCCTACTTATGATCGGACCCCATATTCTTCCTATGATTTTCAAGTGAATCAGTGTTTCTTGTCTCTTTTTAGAGAACTATCACTTAAATAACTATAATATGCTAAAGGCTCTAGTGGAGAAGGTGGACAACATGTGTGAACAGGGGGAAATTTTTGCAGAGAGATGGAAACTCTAAAAAAAGTGTCAAATAGAAATAATAGAAATAAACAATATGATAACAAAGTGCTACATGCATTTATGGTAAAAAAAAATATTTAGCAAACTAGGAATAGAAGAAAACTATTTCTTCTGTGATAAAGATATCTACAAAAAATCTACCTTGACTGTTTTGCTGAGAAGTCAGAAACAAAGTAAGGGTGTGTTTACTCCCGAAACACTATTCGACATCAAACTGAGTTCACTAAGACAAGAAAAGGAGATTTTATACATATTGGAAAGGAAGCAATGAAACTGTTTCTATTCATAGATGAAATGTTTTCTCCATAGAAAATCCTCCAAATTCTACAAAACAGAAACTGGAACTCAAGCTATCATGCCACAGTATGCATGGTCAATGTAAAAAATCTGTTGAGTTTCTATATTGTAAAGGTGAGCGATTGGAAATTTAATTTTTTTAAATAGTACCATCTACAAAACACTAAAAACCATGAAATACTTCAGCATAAATCTAACAAAATATGTCTAGGATTGTATGCTGGAAACTACAAAACACAGATGAAAGAAGGCAAAGCCCTAAGCAAATGGAGACATACACTGTGTTTATAGATCGGAAAACTCAATGTTGCTAAAATGTCGTTTCTCTCCAAACTGATCTATAGGTTCAACACAATTCTGATCAGAAACATCATAGGCTTTATAGTAGAAGTAGCCAAGTGGGTTATAAAATTTATATGGAAATGCACAACCTTGAAAAAGAACAATGATGGCGAAGGACTCATACTACCTGGTTTTGATACTTACTGTGAAACTGCAGTAATTGAGCTAGTGTGGGCTCAGTGAAAGAACAGACATGTAGAGGACAGGAAGGAGATAGCTTTATTAGCTGATTTTTTAGCTTTATTAGCTGAGTTGACTGTTTCAGATTAATCTTTTCAGCTATGTAGTAGATCCTTTCAGTTTGTAGACTGGTGTTTTATTTCTTATAGTTACTAATTATAGTTTTAAATAATTGTTCCATGTTTCATATTTCTTCTTTAAGGACTCCAAGTTTTCCCATGTTGCTTTGTTTCTCCTCTGTGTCAACCATTTCATCCTGACCATTTTTTTTCTTTTCGATCTCATTTAATTTCTTTGCTTTAGTGCCACTTACTGAGTTTACATTTGAGCCTGTTCTCCCTTGGGTGCTATAGTGGGTCGAATGGCCACCCGCCAAAAGTTAGGTCCACTCAAAAATTTTGAATGTGGCTATTTTTGGAAAAGGAGTTTGGGCAGATGTAATTATGGTGCGGATATTGACATGAGATCGTCCCAGATGACCTGGGTGGGCCCGAATTCCAATGGCAAGTGTCCTTAGAAGAGAAGGGGAGCAGACATAGGAAAGAGGGGAAGGTGAAGACAGAGGCAAAGATTACAGTGATGCATGTACAGAACCAAAGAGCCAAGGATTGCTGGAAGCCACCAGAAGCAAGGGGAGAGCCTCAGGAGGAACCAGCCCTGGTGACTCCTTGCTGGCGGGCTTCCAGCCTTTAGAACTGCCAGAGAATCCATTTCAGTTGTTTCCAGCCACCCAGTTTGTGGTGATTTGTTAAGGCAGCCCTATGAAACTAACACACTTAACCTCTTAAAATTTTCTCTTCAAGTCTGAATTTCTTTTGGTCTCTTTATTTCTTGCGTTTGAGCAACTCTCTTAATTTCTTCCTGTTCTTTTTCCAAACTCATTTATGTTGTTGATTTCTGATTCTAGGCAATTTTTCATATTTCCAAATGCTTGTTCGAGACTATTTAGTTCAGTCTAGAATGTCACCATGCAGTTTTCTTCTGCTTCATGGTTGCTTTATGTTGTTCGGATTTGTTTGTCCTGTTTTGTTTGTTTGTTATCTCCCTTGGAATGTTGGAGGATTTTATCACTTGAGATGTATTGATTCTCTCTTTTTTACCTTTAAGTAAATTTTGCACAGAATTATTTCATTTTCTTCCATTCTTTTTGTGGATTTGGGATGGTTTACAAGATTCTTAGTTTACTGGTGCCCTCTTCTGTCAGTGTGGCCAAGTACAGATTTTTAAGTGTATTTTTGGCGGTTGGGGAGGGATTGTATGTCCTTTGTGTGAAATCCAAGCCTATAATGTGCGCTGAAGAATATAAAGTTTTACCTGAAGGCCCTCGCCTTTCCAGTTCTGTATGGGTGAAACATACTGCCTTCTCAGGAAGAACCCCCAAAAGCACACAGCATTCTCGCATTACCCCCAAGTGCTCCTTCACATTCCCTCATTTGGGATGCTGTCTTGGAGTCATCCCCACCTGTGCTCCCTGCTTCCCTCTTTCTTTCTTTGGGCCCTCTCTTTCTGGAAGCCACTGTTGGTATTTGCCAGGGAAACAAGGAAACATCAACCAAGAAGGAACCAGTTGTGTGGAGAGGGGAAGGAACAGAATTCAAAGAGGAGAGAGGGGCAAAGGGAGTTCCTCAGAGAATGGCAAAATGAAGATCCAGGACAATGTTGTTTCGTGTAGGCTTAGAGAAAGCCAATTCTGGAGGGATCGTTCCGCCACCACCCCCCTCAAAACAGGAAGGCAATATCTAATATTTACCAGTAAATATATGAGAAAAGTTTTATAGCTCTGTCAGAATTTGGGGATCAAACAGGGATATTACACAAGAACACTAAGCAAGAACACACGCGAAAGTAATCATTAACTCTGCAGTGGGAAGAATTTAAAAGAAAGAAAATGTAACCATGGACTATGGCTCACCTAATAACACTTATATAATAAAAAATGCGATTATTGAATATTGATTTAACCAACCATGACACTAGTAGGATTATACTAGGAGTGGGGTATAGGAGAAGAGTGTACGGGTGAGGGGTGAGTTGGAAGACAGCTAAGTTTTTATCTTCCATTGTAACAATTTCTAAAACTGAAAAATAAAAAAGCAATCTTAGGATCGAGCTCAGGAGGCGCTGATGTCGCATTCTCCTTCCTCTGGCCTCCATACTAGGTATTTTCACTCACATACCTCAGCTCCCTTGAAGGCAATTCCCCTCCACCCTCTCTACATTTTACCATACGCTAAGACTCAGATCAGGTCCCGTACTCTTCCGAAAGTCCCCCCTGTTCGCTTGAACAAAATTGATCCCTGGGCTCTCATATTCCTAATATATTACACTTTTCTGACATCTCACATTTTATTAGATTGCAAGGATTTGGAACTTGCAGAAAATGCTGATCCCTCCAAGGAGGCAGGGGAATAATAAACGTTCAGTAGATACAGAGGCCAAGAAAGGACACGGAGTCTTGCTTGGTGACCAGTACACATGCAGGGAGGGATGGGAAAGAAAAGGGGCTCGTGAGGGCTAGGGAGCAGGCCGAGGTGTTTGGCATTACCCCCTCAAAAGGATTCTTTCCTAGAAGAGGCCTTGAAGCATACACTAAGAGAGGAGTGAGCAAGAGGAGATTTTGAGACATCTGTGTGTGTGCTGTCTTGTTCTCTCCAGCCTAACAAGGGTTCTAGAGAAATTACTAAAGAATCTCCACAGCAGCTGCTGTGTTAATCTAACTCATTATCTCAGGCACTTCTGTGTGCCAGGGCACTGCGGACAGCCCCCCCAAATGCAGCTGTGATGCCCTGGTAAATACGATAACGGAGTCACAAGTGTGCTTCCTCTCCATAAACCTACTCGAAGGCCGACCTTGTCCAGGGAGCCTTCTCCAGCCACTGCATCTCACTCATGATGTCCTGATCTTCTGAACTCGGAACATTTCTCTCTGGATCCCTTAGGAGTAGGGAGAGGGTTCCCTGCCCAGATCCGTCAGTCAGAGCCCTTCTACCACAGTGTGTCTTCACCCCCCCCCCCCCGCTTCTGCAGGTTTTGTAGGTAACGGCCAACACCTATGACCTTCACGGGCTTTCTCTCCTAGGCAATGGACCTGTGCATTCTTACCAAGCGCAGGAGGTACCTGGGTGTTTTACATCTACCTCCCATGCCCACACATATCTCCTCAGTTGTGAAAAGAACGGGCAAAACAAACTTTGAGGAGCCAGTTACTCCCTGGAGATCTCTACAATTCAGGCTGAACCTGCACTCCACCAGAAATTGCAGCCTTGCTTAGCCTCGTCTCCTCCCCTATCCTGCTTCTGCTGCTTCCTCACTCGCGTCTTTCTTAATAAATCACTAGCACCTGAGTCCCTGACTCAGGCTGTGATTCTGGGAGAAACCAGTTTAAGACCGTTAGTACCAGAATCGGTCCCAGGAAGCGCACTCTAAGGGTGAGATTCTGGAGCTGGATCATACACTGGCCAGATGGAAATGACTCCGTGCTAGTGTTGATAGGCCCTGACATTCTGTAGCATTGCAACTACTAAAACTCTCACCTGTGGTTAACTGGGGCACTACCCAGGTAGAAGGCAATGCATTCACTTATTCAGTATCTTCGGCATTTGGGAATACAAAGGAAATAAAAATTATGACGACCGTAGAACTTGGTAGTACCACTGGATGTCCTTGACATATCAAAGAGAGGAAGGCCTGCCATCTGCAGCATGGAATTATAGACCTTTGAAACAAAGACAAAACAAAAAGTAGCATGGTACCGAGCCCTGATAGAGACAAACCATCCGATCTTAGGAAATCGAGTAACTCTGGGAGCAGGGCTGCCCACCTTGAGCTGACAGCTGTCAGAATTACCAAGTCATAAGGTTGGGCAGGCCCAGCAACAAGCCATTCTGTGAAAAGAAGTGGTATATTCTGGATGTGGCTGGAGCCAGTACGTGCACAGACAGCTCAGTTTTCACTCATTACTCACCACCAATGCACCAGTAACTTCTCTGCTAACAACCGTGGTCTCATGGGGGAGTTCCTTTGATCACGTGAGAAAGGGGGAAAATAACTAGGTCTGATTCATGGGTGGAGTATGTTGGTATAAGCCAAAAATCAACCATGAACTATATATACCTACACTTGGGGGTGGCCCTGAAAGACAGTGGTGAGAAGAAATTCCCCAACTGGGCAGAGTTTGGACATTGCATCTGGTCATCCACCTTGTATGGACAGAGAGGTAGTCCATGACTACCTTCAGGGAGAGTTGTGAATGGCTTGGCTGATTGGTTAGGGGCCTAGAGGGAGAAAGATCAGGAAATCAGGACTAAAGCAGTCTACAGGCAAACCTATGAGTGTGGGCTCAAAAGGCGAGCATCTGTGTACCACATGTTTCACGCCCACCAGTGAGAATCTATCCCTGCAGAAGAGGCATACCACAAGCTGGACAGAGTGACTCTTCCAATGGATGTCAGTCTGCCTGTGTTCCTGGCCATATCAATGTTTGTATAATAGGCCCATGAACAGAACAGCCATGAAGGCAGAGATGAAGACACACTGTTTATGGGCCCATGGATGGCTCCGTTTTGCCCAGGTGGACCTCACTGCTGGCCTTGCTGAATGTCTGACCTATCAGAAACAGAAACCCACACTGAATCCAAATACAGTGTTAGCCCTCAAGAACAATGAGTCACTCAGTGAAAAGTTGATTACATTGGATCCTGTCCACTCTGAAAAGGGAAGCATTTTTCCTGATTGGGTTTGATGTATATTCCAGGAATGGGTTTCCCTTTCTTGCTCATAGGCCTCAGTTCACTAACCAAGGGCCCCCAGAGTATCTGATTTAACAGCATGAAATACTGCATAATGATGCTTTGGATGTGTGTCCATGGGCACAAAACTGTAGGAGCCACTAGTCCTACCACATACTGCATCATCCAGAGGCTGCTGGCCTAATAGAGTGTTGAATCAGCCTCTTAAAGGCACAGCTGAAATGCCAGCTTGGAGGTGATACCCTGTGAGGGTTGGGTTCTTGTGTAATCAAATTAGGTAGAACATATGAGTCTGGCAATCAGCTGGTAGAATCAGGAAATGACCTCAATTACCATTACTCCCACTTGAAGAATTTGTACTTCTTGTTCCTACAAACTTAGACCCTGTGGGTCTAAAAGTCCCGGTTTCCTGGGGAGGTATGCTTCCACCAAAGGATATATTAAGAATCCCATTAAAGGGGTGCCTGGGTGGCTCAGTCAGTGAAGTGTCTGACTCTTGATTTTGGCTCAGGTCATGATCTCATGGTTCATGTGTTCGAGCCCCATGGAGCCCGCTTGGGATTCTCTCTCTCCCACTCTGTCTGCCCCTCCCTTGTTTGTGCTCTGCCTCTCTCAAAATAAATAAACATGAAAAATATTTTTTAAAAAATAATCCCATTAAATTTAAAGCAATGGCTCCCAACTGGTTCCTGCCAGGAGACCAAAAGATACAGAAATGAATCGCCAGACCATTGGGGGAATTGTCTCTGGGGAGACAGAACTATGCTTTATGATGCAGGTGGAAGGAATACATTTGGTGCTCAGGTGGCTCCCTGGGATATTCCTTGGTACTCTCATGGCCAGTATTCAGTGTGAATGGGTAGTTACAGAGCCATGGCCTAATAAAGGCATGGTAACCAGGTCAGAACCCTGAGGCTGAAGGTCTGGGTCATCTCGCCAGGCTAGCCACCTAGACTACCAGAAAGGGTAGCCAAGGGCAAGGTGGGGGACCTAGAATAGGTAGTAGCAAAGAAAAATGACAAATAATACTTACAGTCTCAGGACTAAGTGCAGCAGTAAGAGACGTGGCTTATCCCACTGACATACCTCTTGTAAGCTTTTCCCCAGAAACTTTGACTAAGGGTTCCTTTTCCTCCACATCCTTGCCAACACTTGTTAGCTCTTGTCTTTTTGATGATAGTCTTTCTAACAAGTGTGAGGTGATAACTTTTGTGACTTTGATTTGCATTCCCCTGATGATTAGTGATGTTGAGCACTTCTTTATGTACTTGTTGGGTCATTTGTATGTTTTCTTTGGGAAAATGCCTATTTAGTTCCTTCTCTCTGACAATTTTTTGATTGGATTGTTTTTGCTACTGAAATTTGTTGTATGAGTTGTATGAGTTCTTTATAAATTTTGTATTTTTCTTAATTTTTAAATGTTTACTTACTTTTGAGAGAGACAGAGAGACAGAGCACAAGCAGTGGAGGGGCAGAGAGGAAGGGAAACACAGAATCTGAAGCAGGCTCCAGGCTTTGAGCTGACAGCACAGAGCCCGATGTGGGGCTCGAACCCACAAACTATGAGATCACGACCTGAGCCAAAGTCGGACACCTAAGCAACTGAGCCACCCAGCCACCCCTATAAATTTTGAATTTTTAACTCTTTATCAGATACAGGATTTGCAAATGATTTCTCCATTCTGTAAGTTGTCTTTTCATTTTGTTGATTGTTTCTTTGCTGTGCAGAAGCTTTTTAGTTCAATGTAGTCCTGCTTGTTTTTGTTTTTGTTACCTTTGTTTTTGGTGTCTATCTAAAAATTATTGCCAAGTCCAATGTTAAAACAGTTTTTTCATGTGATTTTTTTCTATGAGTTTTGTGGTCTCAGTTCTTATGTTTAATTTAAATCTGTGGTCCCTTTTGAGTTAATTTTTGTCAGTGGTGTAAGGTAGGGATCCAATTTCATTCTTCCACATGTGGTTATCCAGTTTTCCCTGCTCCATTTATTGAAGAGACCATCCTTTCCCCATTGGATATCTTCTAGGCAGCATGTATTTGGTTCTTGTTCTTTATCCATCCACCACTTGATGTCTTTGAAGAATTAAATCCATTTACCTTTAGGGTAATTACTGATAGGTAAGGACTTATTAATGTCATCATAGTCTTTTTTGGCTGTTTTATAATTCCTTTGACCTTTTCCTCATCTCTTGCTGCCTTCCTTTGTGAATTAATGATTTTCCTTAGTGGTATGCTCTGATTTTCTTCTCTTTATCTTTTGTGACTCTATTCTAGGTATTGTTTTGTGGTTTCTGCGAGCCGTTTATAAAAAATTTTATATGAATAATACTCTATTTTATGCTGATAAGGGTTTAACTTCAATTGCATACAAAAACTCTACCCACTTACTCCCCACTTTTATGTTTTTGATGTCATAGCTTACATCTTTTTGTATCGTGTATCCAGTAACAAATTGTTATAGCTATAGTTATTTTTAATACTTTTGTCTTTTAACCCTCATACTCAAGTTGAGTAGCGCCACATTAGTCTTTGAGTATTTGGAATCTATGTTTATATTTGCCAGTGTTGTATATTTTCACGTTATTAAGTAGCATCCTTTTGTTTCAGTTCGAAAAACTTCTTTCAGCATTTCTTGCAAAGAAGATTCAACAGTGATGAATTCCTTCACCTTTTTTTTTTTTATTAGGGAAGGTATTTATTTCGCCTTCATTGCCGAAGGACAGTTCTACTGGGTAGAATATTCCTGGTTGGCAGTTTCTTTCTTTCAGTACTTTGAATATGTCATCTTATTCTCTCCTGGCCTACAAGACCTCTACTGAAAAATCCACCAATAGTGTTATGAGGTTTCCTTGTTGCAAGAATGTTTTTTCTCTTAGTTCTTTTAAAATTCCTTGTCTTTTAGACTATTTCATTATACTGTGTCTTGGATAAGACTTCCTTGGTTTAATATTTTGTGGTGACCTATTAGCTTCATGAATTTGCATATTTAAATTTAAATCTCTCCTCAGATTTAGGAAATTCTCAGCCATTACCTCTTTTTAAATTTTTTTAACATTTATTTATTTTTGACAGAGAGAGGAAGAAAGAGAGCAGGGGAGGGGCAGAGAGATGGAGACACAGAATCTGAAGCAAGCTCCAGGCTCTGAGCTGTCAGCACAGAACCCGACATGGGGCTCCAACTCACAGACTGTAAGATCATGACCTGAGCTGAAGTTGGACACTTCACTGACTGAGCCACCCAGGCACCCCTTCATTACTTCTTTAAATAAGCTTTTTATCCCTTTTCCCTCTCTTCTTCAGGGACTCCAATGACATGTACCTTATTTCTCTTGGTGTCCCATAAATCCTGTGGGCTCTTTTCATTCTTTTTTCCTTTTGTTCCTCTGATTGATACTTTTAATTGGTCTGTCTTCTAGCACACTGATTCTTTCTTCTGCTTGGTCAAGTCTTTGTTGAAGCTCTCTATTGAAGTCTTCAATAGAATTCTTTAGTTATTGTATTCTTCAAATCCATGTTTGGTTCTTTTTCATGTTTTCTCTTTGTCAAACTTATTTTGTCTTTGTATTGTTTTCCTGATATCATTAATTTGTTTATCTCTGTTTTCTTTCAGCTTCTCTCTGAGTGTTTTTAGAGCAATTATTTTGAATTCTTTGTCAGACAATTCTTAGGTCTCCATTCTTTGGGGCCAATTACTAGTTGGCTTACTGTATTCCTTTAGTGGAGTCATGTTTCTCTTAATCTTTTAAAAGTTTACTTATTTATTTTGAGATAGAGACAGCACAAACAGGTGAAGGGCAGAGAGAAGGAGAGAAAGATCCCAAGGAGGCTCCACACCATCAGCACAGAGCCTGATACGGGGCTCAAACCCATGAATTGCGAGATCATGACCTAAGCCAAGGTCAAGAGTTGGACACTTAACCAACTGAGCCACCCAGGCACCTTATTCTCAATGATTCCTGTAGCCCTGTGTAGGTGGCTGTGCATTGGAAGAAGCAGTCACTTCTAGTTTTAGGGGCTGATTTTGGTAAGGGAAGACTTTCACTTGCAGGTGGGGGCATGCTGGAGTGTGCTGTGATCCCAGGTCTAGTGGTGCAGGGCTCCATGTGTGAGCATGTGGCAATACCAGGTCCAGGGGGAGGCATATTTCTTCATCTCAAGCCACCAGAGTCCCCAGTATCAACAACTATGTGTCCTTGGGGAGGACTTGTTGGATGGGGAAATGAGTAATAGCTGCAAGAACTATTGTGATCTTCAGCGGCACCTCCATGGCCAGGGTACAGGCAGTGGTAGTGGCCAGAGCTGGTGGTATGCCACTCAGCAGTGGGAGCCAGCTGCAAGTGCCTATGTGGTGGCAGGAGCCAGTTGCAGACACACACATCCAGGACAGACAGAAAGGGCCAGGGACAACTACAGACTCCATGGCAGCTATGAATGCCCTGGATATCAGCATGATCTCCCCTTGTTGTACGATCTCCCACTACATGTGTATACTTCAGTGGAGGCTGGTGACAGGGGTCGGGCCAGGGGGTGCGACTACACAGATGGAGGGGCTGGCTACAGTTTAGTACAGTGGTGCAGGCCAGTGACAGAAGACAGGGCCTGATCTGGGCCCACAAGCAGCTGTCGGGCACCCTGGCTGGCATCATGCCTTCCCACAGCTGCACGGTAGTATCGCTGGGTGCGTGCACTGCAGTAAAGGCTGGTGATGGACGTCAGGTCAACAGCATGCAAGGGAGCAGCTGGTGGGTCTCGCCCTGAGTGCACACATGGCAGCGGGGTCAGCCGTGAAGATCTAGGCCGGTGGTTTGCTCTGATGCAGCCACAGAGGCCTGAGTTGGCTGCCAGTGTGATTCCCAGGCTCTGGCGGGGATAGGGAGGGGGTGGTGATGGAGCAAGAGGGACTCAAGTGGCTGGCATCAGTGAACATAAATACCTGTAGGGTGGAAGCTGGTAAAATATGCAGGGATCTGGGAGCTGTGCTGGCCACTGTTCTTTCTTCAGGAGTGAAAGCTGCTGGGTTTATCTGTGAAGCAGGCCACTGAACCACAACTGTTCCTGCTGCATGGCTGCTATTGGTAGGCCCTGCTTTCCTTTTCGTTCCTCGCCATCTGTATTACATCTCGGGTTTGCCTGTCTGGGTTGGGTGAGACTGAAGCAGGCCTTTTCTGTGATGCCATGAAAAGCTGGAGAAGCTGGTTGCTCAGCCTGTTTCTCCTTTCCTGACAAGGGGAGCTCTTTCTAGCTGGGAAATCCCTGCTTGACACTGGGCAACGCCAGTTTGCGAGGTGGGGTGATTCAGGCAAAATGCAGCCGTCCTTCTTCTCATGTGGTTATGCTCGGGTTCTGTTGTTCCACTGTGTTGCTAAAACTTCTTAGGTGGATCCCAGAGCGGTTTTTGTTCACAGCTAGCTGTCTAATGATTGATCTGTATGTGGGGACGGGAGCTGGGGTCTTCTACGCCACCGTTTTGGTGGTCATTATCATTGTCATTACAGTCTTTGTAACTTCATCTCATGGCACCATTGCAGGGCATAATTTATATACATCAGCATTGATCAGTTGGATAAATAGGTGGATGGGTGGGTGGATGGACAAACAAATTTTATAGGTTTTAGAAGTTCTAAAATAAGAGGGTGCAAAGAGATAGCCAGCAGGATTAGTGGGCACTAGACTCAAAAGAGTTTTAAGTGAACTTTGGGTCTGAACTAGAGAGTCTGTCTTAAGTGAACATTGCTGAGTTGGGAAACAGTAGAAACTCCGGTGTAAAATTAAACTTAGAAAGTGTTCCCATGCTCGAGTAGTGGGCTGGCAGTGTTGGGGTCCTCCCAGCTGGTAAACGGGGAATACTGCAACGTGGCTTCTGATGGAATTTACCAGGGCCTGATAGGAAATAACTCCCATGAGTGAAACTGAAGGGGAAAAAGCTGAGATTACTAACTGCTGGCCAAGTATACAGCAGACAGTGAGATCAGCATGGTCTCCACCGGCCAAACCACTAACTCCCTTCTTTTGGTAAGTAAGCACAGCCTGGAGCATTAGAATCAACTGCGGTTGCATTATTTTATTATAAAAGTGGCTACTCAGGGTTTCTCTGTGTTTTCACTTTCATCTAGAACTCTCCGTTGAATACTACTTTATTACTCAGTACCCAGGGCCACACACTTCCCCTGTGCAATATGTTCCGAGAACGGGAGGTTTGCTGTTTGGAAAAGAGGTATTCGTGTAAAGACCTATCAGATATTTCTCTTTTGACCTCTTTCCATAGAGACTCACAAAGGCTCACAGCCTTTGTCTCAACCTGAGCTGCAGAGTTTAAGACTTTCAGCCATTTTCACGTCTGGGCCTAAGACTGGTTCTTTCCCTTCATCTAATCACGCCTCCAATAGACTTTTGGCGGGTGGGTTTTAGAGTGTCCTGCTCAATCTTTCTTTGGAAAGAGGTAAAAATAAATATCTGAGGAAGCCCAGGGAGAGCTCTGGGTGATGCCAGGATCTGAGGCGGCAGTCCTGGCTGGGCTGGCCCAGCTAGACAGGCCCACCTGTAGGTTGCCCCAGAGCAGAGATGTCATTAGAGACAAACACAGACCTCATTACCACAGAAGGACAGACCAGATCTCACTGGTCTTCCCACTGGGAAGAGTGGGTCACTTTCATAGCTAAAGGCAAAAAATTCAGTTGCTCAAAGCAACCACACTAGTCTGTAGCTTCCACTCTCTCGCTGCCCCTGCCCCCACTTCCTGGCTGACCGAGGTGCATACATGCACTCCCTCCATAAGGGACTTCTCTGTCAGAGGTCATTCTTGCTTCCCCAAATCTTGCTTCATGCTTTGACCTTGGCCCTTTCATTGAAGCTCCAGCCCCTTCAAATCTCAACCCAAATAGTGGACCTGTCTTCACGACAGCCATCACTTTCCTCCCTTCTTTTTTCTTCTATGAACACGGGTGCCAGGCACCAGCCATTCTTGCCACCTCTCCTCACTACTATACTCCGTGTTGTTGGAGCTACAGACTGCTCGCACCACACTGAGTTTTCAGTTTCCCAGATATTTCAGGGAATCTGAACTTCTAGAGTTTTTGCCTGCTTTCACCACAGTCCTCTCTTCCTAATTCCACAACAGAGCTATGGGACAATCAGTGTCCCCTTCGCCTCCTGTTGTGACCCCTTGAACCTGAGCCAAGCTTGATGAGCCTAGAAAGAGAGACTCCTCCCCCCCCCCCCCCCACCCACCCCCCACCCCAGGACTGGGCTTTTGGGAGCAATCTGTTTAACTATATAAAATAATTCATGATCTGCCTAGCAAGAGTCCACTTTCAAAATTATGTTGGGCTAGCAGATGTTGGGCTTTCACTGCTTTAGGGAGAGGAGAAACATCTAGAAGATCATCTTGGGCTTTTGAGTTTCCGAGGGTCCAGATCTGGGGTTAGGGCACTTTTAAGGAATTTTTCGGGAGAAATTTTGACTGTGTGTCTTTGAATATGTGGTGTGTGTACTTGCCTCGCTGGGTTGTGATAAGCATGTAGAGGGTGTATAGGGCTGTGATGATAATGTCTGTACCTATAAGGATAATAGTTATGTTAGATCATGAGAAGGAAGCTATTACTACGAATAGTTCTCCGATTAGATTAATTGTAGGGGGTAGGGCTAGGTTTGCGAGGCTGGCTAGTAGTCATCAGGCAGCCATCAGGGGGAGGATGGTTTGTAGGCCTCAGGCTAGGATTATCGTTCGGCTATGTACTCGCTCATAGTTTGAGTTTGCGAGACAGAATAGTATTGATGAGGTTAATCCGTGGGCAATTATAAGAGCTGTAGCTCCTATATAGCTTCAGGGTGTTTGGATTAGTACTGCTACAATTACTAGGGCTATGTGACTTACAGACGAGTACGCGATTAAGGATTTTAGGTCTGTCTGGCGTAAACAAATAGAACTTGTTATAACTATTCCTCATAGGGATAACATTATGAAGGGGTATGCTATTTGGTTTGTCGTGGGGTTGAGTAGAATTGTGATACGTATCATTCCATATCCCCCTAGTTTTAATAGTACGGCAGCAAGTACTATTGAGCCAGCAATGGGAGCTTCGACGTGTGCTTTTGGTAATCAGAGGTGGAGTCCATATAGGGGTATTTTTACTATAAATGCTATTATGCATGCTAGTCAGAGGAAGACTAGCCTTTTGAACTAACTTTTGAACTTTTATACTAACTTTTTTACTTTTTTGCCTTTTATACTAACTTTTGGAACCTTACAACCAGATAGGAATATGATTCCATTGTGCAGTTTTTGAAAGAAAACATTTTTATTCCTAGGATTTTATACCCAGGCAAATTGTTTCTCATGAAAACAGAAAGAAATTTTCAGATATGTGAGTACATGTGTATCCAATTTTTTGAAGATGTACACCAGAATGATAAATGGAACAAATTAAGAGCATTAAGATTGGGGATGTTACAGGGGAGCCTAGGTGGCTCAGTCAGTTGAGCGTCCGACTTCAGCTCAGGTCATGATCTCATGGCTTGTGAGTTTGAGCCCCGTGTCAGGCTGTGTGCTGACAGCTTGGAGCCTGGAGCCTGCTCCAGAGTCTGTGTGTCCCTCTCTCTCTGCCCCTCCCCTGCTCATGCTCTGTCTCTCTCTGTCTCAAAAATAAACATTAAAAAAAAAATTGGGGATGTTACAGCATATAAAATGATTGTTGCTGAGTAAGCAATTTAAAATAGAAATCTTCCTTGAAATACACTGTAACTCTGGTTATAAAACTGAATGATATCATCAAAAATAATTCTCCAAACCACAGTCATATTCTGAATCTAAAATCTTAATATTAACAAAGATTAAGGATAAGGAATAGAGAATAATCTTATCTTGTTCATACAGAAATATAAGATATCATTTCATTTCTGACTCTGACAAGGAGTGAAATATGAATTAAAGTGCTTTGGTAGAACTTTAAGTTAGAATGAAATATAAGATATATAGTACACTATATAGAGTGTATATTATACAAAGCTCTGAAAATGATAAAATGAGAAGCCCATATAATAAAAGGAGAAAATAAAAGAAACAGTAAGTAAGGAAGTATAAAAACAGAATGAAAGAACGTGACAGTTAAAGATAACAATTATGGGGGTGCCTGGGTGGCTCAGTCGACTCTTGGTTTTGGCTCAGGTCATGATCCCAGGGTCGTGGGACTGAGCTGCAAAGACTCTCTGTCTTTCTCCCTCTACCCTTCTCCCCTGCTTACACTCTCTCTCAATAAAAATAAAAATAAAATAAAAATAAAAAGATAACAATTATGATGGTTCATTAAAATGAATTTAAATTAAGTTAAAATATTCCTGTTAAAAGGCTAACATTCTGAGTTGGAAAACAAAATCTAGTAATATGTTGTTTTTAAGAAACACACCTAAAATCAAATGAGACCCCAAAAAAGCTTATAAGCAAAAGGATGGTCGTGAGTGTATCAGATCTTTTTAACAAACAGCACTGGGGTAACTGAATATCTACATACCAAAAAAAAAAAAAAAAAAAAGATGAAGTTGGACTCCTTGCCTTATACCTAGCCCAAAACTAATTCAAAATAGATAATAGACCTAAATATGAGAGCTAAAGGCATAAAACTCTTAGAAGAAAACAGAAATAAATCTTAATGACCTTAGGTTAGGCAAAGTTTTATTAGATACAATGCCAAAAACACAAGCAACAAAAGAAAAATAAACTTCATAGAAACATGCTTTAATGCTTTAAATGCTTTAAATGATACCATTAAGAAAGTGAAAGGTAGCCCACAGAATGGGAGAAATACTGGCAAATCATATATCTGACAACTGACTTATAAAGAACTCTAAAAAAATCCAAATATAAAAAGACAAATTATGGGGTGCCTGGGTGGCCCAGTCACCCAGGTTAAGAGTTAGGAGTCTGATCCTGGATTTCAGTTCAGGTCATAATCTCATGGTTCATGAGATGGAGCCCTGCGCTGGGCTCTGTGCTGACAGTTTGGAGCCTGCTTGGGATTCTCTCTCTCTCTCCCTCTCTCTGCCTCTCCCCTGCTCACTTGTGCAGGCACATGTGCTCTCTCTCTTTCTTAAAATAAATAAATAAACGTTGAAAAACTCTAAAAAAATTAAAAGACAAATTAACCCATTTTTTTTTAATGAGCAAAAGATCTGAATAGGTATTTCTCCAAAAAGATATACAAATATCTGGTAAATACTTGAAAAGATCCATGGGGTGATGTCACCAAAATGGGGGCACAGGTCATTCCTTACTTCAGCTCCCCTCACAGGAAGACGAACTAGCAACTATCCGTAGACAAAACACTATTGTGAAAATCCCACAAACGAGAGGGGAGGCTGAAGCACTCCCTGGGGCCACAGAGACGAAAAAGGACCACAAGAAGAGCCTTACCCTTCACTGTAAATGCATTGCCCTTTCCCCCACTTAGACAGTGCTACAGAGTGGGTGCCCCTGAGACTCTGGTTTCTCCAGTGGGAAAAGAGAGCCCAAGGTGGATATCCAGCTCCCCCAGCACTGTGGGATCCTTCCTGGGTGGGGGGAGGAGGGGCATTTGGGTTTCACTTCAAGGGGGTCACTGGGGGAATCTGCTGGGCTGAAGAAGGGGACAGAGCCTACCACAACCAGTGCTCAGATCTTGGTGGATCTCATTTCTGCATGCAGCAGCACTCAAACAGAGATTCCAGCCGGTGGCTCTGCCCATCTATCTGCAGAACCAAGCTGGTGGCCCTGTTTGGCCAGGGAGCTCCGTTGGCACTTCTGCCCAATTTGAGTCCCAGTCAAGGGGCCATGTAGACTGGGGAGCCTGTTCTGCTTTGCTGGGGCAGGGAAACAAATGTGCAGCCCCACCCACCTGCTGAGCACAGGCTCCAGTCCCACCTGTCCAGGAGACCTTGCCAACAAACTAGGGCAACTGTGGAGCTCATCCTTCAACCCTGATTGGGCCGGGAGCAGAGCCAGCCACCCTGTCCAACGGTTAAGCATAGCTTCTGACTCTGCATAACCAGGGAGCCTGAACAGTGACCCTAATCAGGCTCAGAGCTCAGTTTGTGGTCCTGCCAAACCGTGGAGCCCAGCCTATAACCACGCCCAGCAGAAGACCCCAGCCTGTGGCCCTGCCTGACTGCTGAGCACAACCTGTGGCCTGGCGCAGGCAGGAAGCCCAGAGGGTGACTGGACTCAGTCGCAGAGCATAGCCTGCAGCCCAATCTGATGAAGGAACCCAGACAGGAGCTCTGCCTGACCGCAGAACAGCCTCTAGCTCCACCCAACTGCAGAATACAGCTGGAGGCCTCTTCCGACCACAGAACCTGGCCAGAAACCTTGCTTCTACACCGCTGGCAAGTTTCTGTTGGCTGTTGACAAGAAGCCTCAGTTCTCAGGACTTTTCCACAGGACTGCCGGGGTGTCCTCATGATTTGGTGGTTCGCTTCACCTAGAGCAAGTGATCCAAATGAGAGCAAGGTGGAAGCTGCAATGTCTTTGTGCCCTAACCCCAGAGGCAATACACTGTCATTTCCTCAGTATCCTATTGGTAACACAGATTGGCACTATTCAGTGGGGGAAGGAATGTCCTTACCTAAGGACATGAATACCAGGAAGTGAGGGTCATTGGGGGTCATTTTGAAGCCTGGCTACTACAGTCTGCCTTACTGACCTTAACCCTACCACATGCAAAATACACTCAAAGCTTCCAAATCCTTCTTGCTCCCCATCAGCCATATTTCATCCCTTCACAGTACCAGTGGAGCACAGCCAGCAGCCTGCCAGAGCACAAATATCAGCCTACAGCCCTGACTGATCACAAAGCACAACCTGAGGTCCTCTCCAGAGTCTTCCTGAACACAGAGTAAGGCCAGCTTCCGGAACCGTCTGAGAGCACAGCCTGATATGGCAACCAACCAGGAGAGATTGTGGAGTCCAGCCTATAGCCCTGCCCAATCACAGAGTCCAGTGACACCAACCCCGCCGGGGAACACAGCCTGAGACCTTACCCAACCAGAAGTGATTGCAGAGCCCAGCTAGAGGCTCCCTCTGACCACAGAGCCCAGCCAGTGGCACCACCCCGGACCTCAGAGCCATGTAAGAGAACCGTCTTGGGAGGAGACCAACCAGCTCCCAGTTAAGCCCTTAGATGGCTGCAGCCCCAGCTGCCATCTTAACCACAATCTGTGAGAGATCCCAAGCCAGAAGCACCTAGCTAACCCACTCCCCAACTGACTCACAGACACTGTGTGAATACGTTTACTGTGGTTTGAGCGGCTGGCCATTTGTTAGGTAAACTAATGTAACTAATATGCACTCTTCCGTTTCCAGGCTTTTACTAATTTCTATGGAGAAGACAAAAAGGAATAACAAAATAATAAACCAGAAAATGTCACAAAGTTTCTAGCAATCTTAGAGTGCTTCCTTTGGTTTGTTCCCTTTTCTGATTTTCTAAGACTATTCCAGCACTTTCCTCTAAGATTCTTCCAGCCACAATTCCTGAGAGGAAAAGACTACCTATCCTACCCACCTGCCACCTCCAAATGCAGTCAGAGATGATGACATATGCTTATATGTGCAGGTATTCGGGGGGGAAACAAGTGCAAAGAAACTACATGTCCAATTCTAAAGAAAATTGTATAAATTATAACACATTTTTATAATAGCACATCATGCAACCATTACAAGGCATAATTACAAAGGGATCCTTACTGATTTAGAGACACTTTTATGATGTCTTTTTAAATTAAAAAAAAAAGTGAGGTGTGTGTGTGTGTGTGTGTGTGTGTGTGGTATTTTGTATGTGTGTATATATATAGTATTTTTTTTAATTTTTTTTTAACGTTTATTTATTTTTGAGACAGAGAGAGACAGGATGAACGGAGGAGGGGCAGAGAGAGAGGGAGACACAGAATCGGAGGCAAGCTCCAGGCTCTGAGCCATCAGCCCAGAGCCCGATGCGGGGCTCGAACTCACAGACCGCAAGATCCTGACCTGAACTGAAGCCGGACGCTTAACCGACTGAGCCACCCAGGCGCCCCTATATATAGTATTTTAAAACACAACTGGGAACTACTAGCAGGGATTATCTTTAGATGAAAGAATGCAGATGACTTTTTCCCTTTATGGTTTTGTGCTTTTGACAGGAAATATGTACTTTTATTTATTTTTTTTTAATTTTTAATCTTTATTATTTATTTTTGAGAGAGAGAGAGAGAGATACAGAGTATGAGCGGGGAGGGGCACAGAGAGAGGGAGACACAGAATCCGAAGCAGGCTCCAGACTCTGAACTGTCAGCACAGAGCCCGACGTGGGGCTCGAACCCACGAACTGCGAGATCATGACCTGAGCCAAAATCAAGATTCAGACACTTAACTGACTAAGCCACCCAGGCACCCCTGTACTACTTTTATACTCAGAAAAAGCATTTAAAGTAAAAAGAGAATCTTGTCCATCCCTTAAGACTGTCACCCATTAAGACTACCTAAATCTGGGATGCCTGGGTGGCTTAGCTGGCTAAACGTCCAACTCTTGGTTTTGGCTTGGGTCATGATCTCACAGTTCATGAGTTCAAGCCTTGCATCAGGTTCTGTGCTGATAGCACGGAGCCTGTTTGGGATTCTCTCTCTCTCTCTCTCTCTCTCTGTCCATCCCCCCACCTCTCTCAAAATAAATAAACTTTAACATTTTTTTAGAAATAAAGACTACCCCAATTCCTGTCAAAATCAATCTTATTTTTCATAACTCCATTATTGTACTTTTCCTTGTATGATCCTACTTCCCCATACTTGGCGTTTGCATGGTATTTTCCTTCTATGCCGTTACAAATGCGTGCAGAACAACATAAGTGTACTACCTAGCTTTAGTTCTCCAGGAAATGGCACCACTCGTCTCTCACATGACCATGACACTGCTCACAGGCGGGGCCGGCCCATTCTCCCAGGCCCCAAATTCTTGGAGGACAGGCGCTGTGACTATTCATCACTGTCTCCCAGTGCCACTCAGAGTAGATGTTTCCTGGGGACTCACTGGGCTGAACAGAATTCCTCTTCCCATTATCAGCTTGTTTCCTAGTCAATCCTGAGGAGGGACTGGATGGTGGCATAAATGCATGAGGTGGTGGGATTTTGTAGGCGCCAGGAAGGTCTTTTCCCCTCTCTTGCAGCTGATGCCATGATCCCAGCTCACAGGGATGAATTTTATGGGTTGAAAAAGTGGAAAGTGACCCTGGAGCATTAGTGCACTCCCTGTCACATCACATCACAGCCAGGAAGGCTGCCCCGAGGGTCACAAGAGAAGAGGAAACCAAGGCCACACAGGAGGCCTGAGAGCTAGGAATAGGTGTGGGGGATGGGGGAGGCAGCCTGAGGTATTGCAGAAGTTCCCTTCAAGGCCCAGATAGCGGGTCCCCACCCTCCCAGCTCACCAGCTAAGAGGACCTTACAGAGAATGAGGGCCACTGTAAAATGCGGCAAGCACAAATCTCCATTCCCAAACTGACTGAAATCTATTTTTCTGTCACTTCTATTTTGAGCTCCCTTTCTACTGGGATCCAGACAGAAACCCAATCTTTGTTGATATGGCATTACATCGGAGTTCCAGGGAACGTACAACACGAAGGCATTGGGTGCTGGGGTCCGAAGTACATACGGGCATCGCTTGTTTTGTTGTTCTTTGCTTTACTGCACTGCGTGGATACTGCATTAAAAAACAATTTTTTTTTTTGAAGGTCTGTGGCAACCCTGCGTCAAGCAAGTCTGTTGGTGCTATTTTTCCAACAGCATTTGCTCACTTCCTGTTTCTGCGTCACATTTTGGCAATTCTCGCAATATTTCAAACTTGTTCACTATTATTACATTTGAACTGCTGCAATCTCATGATAACACTTGAATGGATGAAGAGTTGCTTCTCATGCACGAGCAAAGAAAGTGGTTTCTTGAGATGGACTCTACTCCCAGTGAAGACGCTGTGAAGACTGTCGAAATGACAACAAAGGATTGACAACCTCATACGCTTCGGTGATAAAGCAGCAGACCCCAAATTTGAAAGAAGTTCTACTGTGGGTAAAAGGTGTCAAACAGGATCGCATGCTACAGAGGAATCGTCTGTGAAAGGAAGAGTCGATCGGTGTGGCAAACTTCGCAGCTGTCGTATTTTCAGAAACAGGCACAGCCACCCAGCCTTTAGCCACCAGCACCCTGAGCAGGCAGAAGCCAGCAACACCTAGGCAAGACCCTCCACTTAGGACTCCCTGAAAGGTCAGAGGATGCCTCGCATTTTTTAACAATAACATATATTTTTTAATATTTATTTTTGATAGAGTGCAAGCAGTGGGGGGGGGGCGGTGGCAGAGGAAGGGAGACAGAGGGTCCAATGGGGGCTCTGCGCTGACAGCAGGGAGCCTAATATGGGGCTCGAACTCAGGAACCTAGAGATCATGAGCTGAGCCAAAGTGGTACGCTCAACTGACTGAGCCACCCAGGTGTCCCACAATAAAATATTTTTTGATCAAACAGTTTTTGCAGACACAGTGCTGCTGCACCCTTAATAGACTACAGTATAGTGTCGTGTGGTTTAGGGGGACATATCCAATCCCTAACGGGAGGGGCACAGTTCACAGAGAAAAGGAATTCTCCTCTCTCCTTATTCCTGCTTCTGAGATTTTCTGTCCAAACATTTTGGCTATCCTCTTGGGACCTCAGTCCCTTAAGGGTTTTAGGATTTTGGAAATCAAGGTAAAGACCTTCCTTCCATCCTGCTTCCTTGTCCTACAGCATCCTTTCCCTGAGGTGCTGGACAAACAACTTAGTCACATGAACCCAAGCAAGAGCAAAAGGAAAACAACAACAACAACAACAACAACAACAACAATCGGTCAATATCTCAAAGATGCTGTTTGCTACGTAGGTGAGCATCCTTCTTCCCGGGGGAGTGGAGAGGAGCTAGTGGGAAAGGATTCAGGGCTCCGGGACTCCAGCTGTGTCCTCCTTGGAGATAAAAGTTGACCACCAGCAGTTCTTTCCCTTAGCAAGTAAGGAGAGAGGGATAAACTTTTTGAAAAACACGTTTATTTTAAAATTTTACATCATCTTTGGATAATTCATGATTGGATCAGGCACGGTGCAGACACTTCTGAGATCAAGGTCTCCAGACCAACGTGAACAGTTTCTGCGACTGAAGAGCCAGGGGACCTCATGATATAGGATGGAGCGATGGCTACTGACGAAGACACGACCCCCTCAAGACGGGGACTTTCCAAACGCAGCGTGCAGTCACCATTTCTAAATTATCTGTCGCAAACATTAAACATCTCACCAGACCAACAATAATACCCCTATCTTATCTGCAGTTTACTAGTTTCCATAGACAACACAGAATTAAATTAATTTGATCCCTTAGATGAATAATAACAATTAAAGCTAGCATCTACCCAGTGTAGTCTCATTGTCCACACCAACACCAACCTCCTGCTGATGGAATGCCACCTGCCTCTCACTGTTTGTGATTCAGAGATTGCAGCAAGCACGTCAAATCAGAACATAAAGCAATGTTTTATGGGCCCGGGCCCGGGGGCCTGGAGAGGGGAAAGACTCCCCACACAGCAAGAAGCGGCCCAAGTGCGCTGCCTATCCCCAAGCAGAGAGGTCAGAACTGCAAGCAGGGAGGAAGAGGAGGAGGAGGGGGAGGAGGAGAAGGAGGCGGGGGAGGGGGATGGGGGGGACACCCTCTGCACGTTCCACTGCCTCAGATGGTTTCCTGGGCACTCCAGGCAGGTGTCCCAATAGGAGAGTTAATTCCCTGATGATAGGACCCCCTCTCCGGCCTCCCTCAAAGCAAGGTCTTGCCCAGGTGTGAGCACACAGCAGGTCCTTAGAAAAGGAAGGAAGGAAGGAAGGGAGGGAGGGAGGGAGGATGGAAGCCACCATGCGCAGGGAACCTGCTAGGACAGAACCAGGATAGGTGTTTCATGTAACCCTTATAACAGCCCTGTGAGGTAGGCTCATCACCCCCCCATTTTAAAGATGTGGAAACAGAGTCTCGGAGAGAATTCACCAATGGTGGCATGGCTGGTAAACGGGACGGGGGGAGCATCAATTTGAAAACCCGGGGCTTCTTCCTCTGGGTTCCTTCTACTCTTCTATAAACCAAGGGTTTGGCAGCAAGTGAGCCAGCTCCAGCTCCCAGACAGCTGTTCTAGAGCTCGAGCTTGAGGGGCCGTTGAGCACATAAGGCCAGGAGTCCAAACGCCTGGGTCTAGGAACCCTGGCTCTACAGCATTACTTTGTAACCCTGAGCGAGCACTCTGCCTTCTCCACAGGGCAGGGCTGGCCTAGCCCAGTATGCTTCTCCACCAGGGAACGGGGTAGCACAACTACCCAGGAAGCCTGTTGGCAGACCAGGGTGTGAGGGTCTCTGTCTGGAGACTCTGATGCTGCACCGTTGCTGGAGGGCCAGAGGGCATGGCCGTCTGATATACCTTGTGAGAATCGGTTGTGATCTCTAAGGTTCTGACTTCCGAGAGCAACTTTAAATGCTAGGGAACCACATCCCCACTCCCTGAGAGACGTCCCGCAAAAGGCCCGGGAAAGTCAAAGAAATCATCAGATGGGGATACTGTTGTAAAGCAGAAAATGTTGAAAAATAATTTGAGAGAGAGAGAGAAAAAAAAAAACCCCACTGCTTTAAAGGGGAAAACAAGAGGGCAGTCAGCAGTGGGCGCGCGGTGTGCAAATCCCACTGCAGGGTAGGGTCAGGCCAGGCTGAGCATGGACAAATCAGGTTTTTGGCATCTGGCTTGCCTGGTGTCTGCCAGGGGGCTGCACTCCCTGCCTCAGATGGGTTGGGGGGGGGGTTCCTCAAAAAAATCATCTGAGCCCCTAAGTTCAGGCAGACCTTAGAGAATAAATGTGGGCAATAAAGGCAGAAAGGAAAACGCAACTCAAATGAGTCAAGCGTCTGCTTGGCCTGTTTCTCCTCTTCCTCTAAAATCTCCACAGCCCAGCTCAGAGAAGCCCTCTCCGACCAGCAGACAGAGCAAGTGTGTGACCCCTCCCGAGCTCGCAAGCAGCTGGAGGATGGAGCCTGTGCCCTTCTGTGCCTCTCATCGCCCTGTGGAGAGGATGTGCGTTCGGCAAGACCCTTTGCCCACAAGCACCCAGGTTAAGGACCCGCCAAACCAGCTAGAGCGACAGGAATGCCACCTCTCCCGAGGGCATGGAGCTTGGCAGCAGCTTTGTTCTAGAGGAATCGAGGATGTGTCCTACGCTCCCTACCACCTACTGGTCCCCAGAGCCACCTTATTTATACCGGGGCAAATCATCATTTAGGAGAATTTCTTTAAAACACGAAATCAGTATCTAGGAGCAGATTTCAAGCAACAGAGAGTGCTGGTTTGTGAGAATAACACCACTCCCGTGGGGAAAACAGCCCAGCTTTGGCAGCCCTGGGGAGAAAGGTGGATCCCGCATTTGCCTGTGTGTGGGAAGAATGCTAGGTGTGTGTGCACATGTGTGTGGCAGGAGTCTTTGGGGGTCACACACACACCTCTGCAGCTACGGGGCAGGCTGGACCTGGATGCTTGCTCTTGGGACTCCTGCAGCCCGAGGCTCTTGCTGACAGAAGGCCCACGGTGCAGGCTGTGATTGTTCGGGAATGTGATCCACCCATGCTCGGTGGAGAAGGGTGAGGGGACCTGACCAGGAAGCCCACGCTCAGCAGCGAATTCTCCGGAAGCCAGGCAGCGTAGCTTTCCCAAGCAGGTAAATGTCCTCATCTGTGCCCTGGTTGAGGTGTTTCACCAGATTCTTCTCAAAGAGTAGGGGGTGGTAGGCGCCCATCGTGCAGGCGCTGTCAAAGAACTTCTGGTAGTAGTAACACACGTCAGTCTTGCGCTTGGACGGGAGGAACTCATAAATATCCACCTGGTCACACAGCGTCATCATGATGATGATGCCTGCAAAGGGGAGCGGAGGTAAGTCCTGCCCAGCGACCCACCCCAGCATCCTGAGCTCGTACGCCATGAGCCGGGCAGCTCAGGGACCCAAATCTGGGGAGATGTCTATCCGGGGTTTCTGTTTATTGCTGTGATTCCCAACCTGAGCTCTGCCAGTAGGCCAATCCCGCAAGCTGCTCCTCGGGATGTTGTGTCCTGTGTGCCTTTGTATCCCTGGCACCTAGGTCAGAGGCTGGTACGTGACAGGTCCCCCCCCAAGCACTAGAGGACTGAAGCGCTCCACCGGTCACCGAACTTATCGGGGCGAATGAGCTATATGCAGAGAGAGGACAAGAGGACTGAGGTGACGGGACCATCACACGTAGATAGTACTTTCTAGCACTTTTACATCCCACAGGAGCCTGGTGGATGGTGCTGATTGAGAGAAGTTGCTTCTTACAGTGCTTAGGGAGACGGACCTTCCCCCGGGCCGGGAGGAGGGCAGTGGGAACAGGAGCACACACGGTCTGTATCGCTGGGCTCTGCTCCTTTGGGCAGGAGATGCAGCCAAAGCGGTGTGGCCAGGCCGGTGCTCCCAGAACACTGTGCCAACAAGAGGCTGGAGACTCCTGCTACCACCCTCCTGTCCCCACCTGGCTCAGGCATCGCCTGCAGGACACGTCCCTCACCATCTGCCCCAAGGGGTGATCCGCCCACTCCTCCTACCACACAGGCTGTTGCTAGGATACAATAAGTTGGTGGCTCTCAGACCCCTCTGTCAGCCATAAGTATGGGGAGCGTTTGCGATGAAGCAGTTCTCACTGATAGCAAAACTGTAAACTGCTTAGCAGCAACTTTGTTCCAGAGGAATCAGCTATGGGGAAAGCCCTCTCTGGCTGCCTCAGGTCTAATGCGGGGAAAAAAGACAGCTCTGCAACGAACTGATGAAGGCACAACGGAAGTGCTTCTAGAAATTATGGGAGGAAGCACTTCCTATGGGAGAGGTCTTCCACAAACTTCCTGGAAGCACAGGTGTGGGGCCCGGCAGGGGCCACTAGGGATGGGCACGAAGGGGGATTGGTGGTACAGGGGACCGAGTGGGCAAAGGCAGGGCAGTGGTGATGGGAAAGTGCTTTTCCAACCATTCCTGTTCCAAAGGGCTCCTGGAAGAGCCCCAAATGCACACATCTAAACGTTGAAGAAAAAAGTATGAAGAAGGTGTGATACTGAAATGGCCCCCATCCCTTTCTATAAGGAGTGCCTCTGACATTCAACACTGACTTGTTCATTAACTTAGGGTACAGTTTCCACAGGGCTATCCTATGCCAGACCCAGAAGAATGCATCAAACTCAGTCCCCACCCTGAAGTGGTTTGCATTCCAGAAGGAGAGCAGGCAAATCATGCAATGGGGGGTGGCAGGGGCCAGCCATCCAACCATCCATCCATCTTTCTGTCCATCCATCCCCAGGGAAAGGGGTCCCCTGCGGGGGCTCAGAGGAGAGTTTCCCTTCCATGCATCCGAGAAGAAAGTATGAAGCCAGCATTCAGGACCGTCTGGACTCAGACCTCAGCCCACCCTCACCAGCTCCCTCAGCTCCATTCATGACGCCTAAACCAATAAAGCTGCACAGCTCATTCCTCTATCAGGAACATAACTGGGGCACTCACTGGATTAAACAAATTTTTGAAATCCAGAATAAAGTATTACTGAGTCTTGATTTTTCCTCGGATGCCAATATGGCTCAGCAGAACATTATTAGTGATCCTGTTTTTATTTAAAATGTTTGATATTTCACTCAGCACCAAATCTTGCATTCGTTGTGGTTTTGAAGAGAGTCTGTATTGATGTTATTTGTTACTGAAATTTTTTGGTGCTCCCTTAAACTGTACACCTGAGGCAAGTGTCTTCCTCGCCTCATCTTCCAAATCCCAGCCCTGCTCTTCTGCTTTCCTGCCCAGCCCCCACCACCAAATCTGCCCCTTGCCCAGGCCTGGGCTGACGCCACCCCTCCACAAAGCTCCCTCCTGGCACAACCGGGCAGCTGCTCCCTCCTGGCCTTGGACGCCTGACTGAACTCCACCACCAAAGACCCTAATGGAGAAGGATTCTATCTTCCGATCTCTGGATCTTAGCTAGAACTTGGCACAGTATACAAATACAACAAAAACCTAGCAGTTGTTTGGTGAGCAAAGAAACGAATGAACGAATGAGGTCCCAGAAGAGCGCTAACCGCTTCTAGAAACAAACACGAGAGGTCTTTCCCCAGATGCAGACTCACCAAGCATCCCAGAGGACGGGGGGTTGGGCTGAATCTCCTCCGGAGAGACTTCTTGAATGATGTCCCACAGCTCCCAAGGCATCTGGGGCCTGAGGATGTAAAAGGGCTGATCGGGATGAAGCTTGCGATAACTCTTGTAGTTCTCAAAGAAGCTGTAGTCAGGGCTCTGGTACCACTGAAAGAGAAGGAAATGGTCTTCTCAAGGAGAGGGATGTGCCTCGGCTCGGAGCAGATTCCAGACTCCTCCACATCACAGCACTCACTTGATAGCACAGGGGACCCAGCACATAGCCTATGCTCACAGGAGATTCTGAGCCTGGTGACCCTGGAACAGCCTCAGACTTCAGGATCATAATCTCTGGGAAAGCTGCCAGAGCTCAAAGGGGTCCTTGGCACCGTCTAACCCCACCTCTAAGGGGGCGAAAACTGGGGCACAGCTTGCCACATCTGGGGGTTCAAAGTCCCTGTCCTGACCCTGGCCAACTTCTGCTTTCAGGGAGATCAGTGCCAAACTGCGGGGGCTGAGGTGGTGAGGGTACCAGGGGTCACCAGAGCCTGTCGGCTACTGCCGGGTCTGACTCCAGAATCAAGTGTCCCCAGAGGGTCCCCAAGCACCCCGTCCTTCTGCCTTAAAGCCATTCTCCTGTGGCACTGAAGCCACATCAGGGAGAGGCCAACCGACGTGCAGGACAAACAGCGAGAGCGCCAATCTGGACAGGCTGAGGAGCCAGCAGGCCCGAGACTTCTGTCGCCTTTCTGAAAGAGTGCCCCCTGCTTAGTAAACCAAGCCCTGGGACAGGCGACTTCCCCTCTCCACAGTCCAGTCTCCTCACCTGCAAAAGGGAAATAACCACGCTTCTACCTACTTCCCTGTGTTGTTACGAGAGTGAAATGAAGAATTCTGGAGACCGGAAGTAGGTCAAGCATGGTGATTCTGTCATAGGAGTAAGAGTAACCATTGTCTATTCCTGCTGATCTGCGTCAGAAATAACTGAATTAGGGGCGCCTGGGTGGCTCAGTCAGTTGGGCATCCGACTTCGGCTCAGCTCAGAGCCTGCCTGCTTCGGATTCTGTGTCTCCCTCTCTCTCTGCCCCTCCCCTGCTCATGCTCTGTCTCTCTCTGTCTCAAAAATAAATAAAAAACATTAAAAAAATTAAAAATTTTTTGAATTAGATGAACACAACCCCACTCCAGTGAGAAATTCAGGCCCTGTTACTCCTGATCCATACCATAATTAAGAGATGAAAACACGGCACCATGGGGCAGGGCGCGGAGGGCACTGGTATAGGACGGGAATACTTCCGCGCTGCCATTCCGGATGAAGTGTGTTGTCCTCAAACTGAAAGAGCCAGTCCTCAGGGATGGCCCAGATGACTCTCAAACCCAGGAACTCAGGGACATCTACAGGCAAACAGAAGACTCATCCCTACCTCCCATGGATACCCACTTACCTTTGGGATATCTGAATGGTAAACAGATGGGTCCCACACAATTAGGATCCCCTCGTTGTACAAACTGTCTTTGAGGAAGCGCCCTTCAGTGGTGACCAACTGCAAGAAGAAGCAGCAAACTGTCACCTGGATGTCGACATGTAAACATTCTGCTTGTGGTAGTAACTGACAGGTCACAAGTACCACCTGAGGCCCCAGGGCCCATGAGGCTTCTAAGTTTCGGTGCAGCACTTAAATTTCAATGCCATGTGAGATCAGCTGTCAACACTCACCCTAAAAGGCACATGTTGCCCAGGTGGAAACTGAGACGAACAAATGGCGGAAATCAAATCAAGAATTGTTTGACAATAAAAGCCAGAATCACAATAATCCCTCCCCACCTCGACCACTCACCATCACGAGGGGGAGACCTAATCAGTGTCACTGCAATGTCTCAAGAGCGACTATGGGAAGGTGGGTGGTCTGTGTACAACCCAGGGAACACCAACTTGTCATTGGCCTCGGAGGTCATTCAGCCATCTCGTCGCCCCCAAACCTCCCCCAAAGGTAGGAAGGCCCTGGAAGCCTGAAGAATATAACCCCACTTCCTCAGCATATCTTTGAGACAAGAAATATTAGTGGTGGGGATTATGTAGTTGCACTGGGTGTCAAGGAGTCCCCAGACAGTCACAGGGGGCCAGGGTGAGTATGGCCATGAGGTGAGTGAGTGGTTAAGGGACAAATAATAGCAGGCCAAGCCAGGGAAGGGGGGTGTAGGGAGAGGGAAGGTGTCCCAGACAGAAAAAGCAATGTGTGTAAATCCCCAAATGTGAGATTATGTGAAAGAGACTGCTGGGCATCACCCAATATTCATCCCTTCTTTCTTCCTTGGAAACAAACATTTCTGCTTGCCTCAACACAGGGCTATCTAAAATAAAGACTACCTGAAATAAAAATGTCCCAGCTTCTCTTACAGCTAAGCATGGCCACGTGATAAAATTCTGGCCGAGGGTGTGGGAGCAAGTGTGACTTGCAGGAAGTGTCCTTAGAGGCAAAGTCATGCCTTTCCTTGTTCATTCCTCTTTCCTGCTGGCCCAAAGTAGATATGATGGCTGGAGCTTCAGCAGTCATCTTGGACTGTGGAGTTGAAGCCCCAGGACTGAAGGGCAAATACACAAGGTAGCAGGAGCCTGGGTTCCTGACACACTGGAACATCATAGCAGCCCTGAAATGTCTACCCTTGGACTTCTTTTACATGAGACAGAAATACATTTTTATCTTGTTAACCTAGGGTTGAGGGGTGGGAAGAGTGTTCCTGGCACTTATAG
Source organism: Panthera uncia (assembly GCF_023721935.1). Classification (NCBI taxonomy): domain Eukaryota; kingdom Metazoa; phylum Chordata; class Mammalia; order Carnivora; family Felidae; genus Panthera; species Panthera uncia. The sequence continues at coordinate 78,707,526 of NC_064810.1, forward strand.
ACAAACTTAGTTCTACTTGGTACAGTGAGGAGCTTGTCTGGGAATTGCAGGTTGTCCAGTGCAGCTAGGATACAAAGGGAGAGCTGGAAGGTACTAGAAAAACGTAAGCAGGGACCATGCCAGGGAACTTAGGGTTTCTTCAGTAGATTATGGGACCCGTGAAGTCTTTTAAGTGAGAAGGATCTCAACAGACTAGTGTCCTGGAGTCTCTAGAGTTTCAGAGAAAGGAGACCAGGCAGAAGCTGCTGCTGAGGCCTAAGAAATGATGGAGAAGGAATGACGACAAAGAGTTACAACTGTCAGCTGTAGACCTGCAGACTCGTTGGGTGTTGAAAGTGAAGGAAAGGGGGCTAAGGATGACTTCCAGACCTCGGGTCATTTCCTAAAACCGTAACATGGAAAGAAAAGCAATGGGCATGTGCCACTGGGGGCGAGGCAGGGATGTGAAGTTCAAGGATGAGACAACTGGCCTTGAGTTCCACAGCTGAGGACCACAGGAACTAGGAACCGAACCCACATCTTCTGACTTTAAGGGCGGTCCTCGGTCTGTGAGGAACATTGTTAAGTCCCGGCACAGATATTCAGTGCTGTGGTCCAAAGGCAGAGCAGGTGTCCCAACAAGCTGGTGGCAGGAAGGCCCAGGGAGCAGCGGCCAACCTCCCGCTGTTTTATACTTGTCTTCAGAATTCTACTGCTTCACTCCCTATTCCCATCCTTCTCCACCTCAAAGCAGTGGGTATATTGAGAGCATAAGTCTTTTCTGAGCCATGCTTCTTTCTATGCAGAGTACTGACACCAGGTGATGTATGGGTACTCAGGAGGATTAGAGAGAACTGGAATTTTTAAGATGTCTCCAGCCCCTCTCCAGTAATCTTCTTAGTACACGAAGCAGGATGCAGGTGGAGCCAAGTTCTGGCACCCTAAGACTTTGCCACCATCTGTGGCTTCACTGTCCTCAGAAATCCCAAGCGAGCTGCTCAAAAGTCTTCTCCTTTACGATAAAGGAGAACAACAACAATAGCAGCGGATGCCCTTTAATGATGTTTACTACAAGCCAGGTACTTTCCATACAGTATCTCAGTTCATCTTTGCAAGAACCCCAGGAGGTAATTATTAATATGCTCATTTTATAAATAAGGAAATAGACACAGAGATGCTAAGAAACTCACCCAAGCCATCTTGCTAGTAAGCAAGGGGTCTGAACTAGAGCCCTTTTGTCTGGCTCCAGAGCCCATACTTCTGACCTACATACTGCACTGCCTTCCACAAAGAGGGCAGGGGTGGGTCACCCATGGGTCTTGGGAGGAGATGTCAAAGAAAGCATTTGATGAGGGACATAGACATGTCAATGGGAACGTTGCTTCTTGTGTGAGTTGTAGCAAGTCACAGCGGGAAGATCCTCGAGGGACGAGATCCAAATCTGTCATTTTCAGAGGGGTAAACTGAGTTCCGTAGAGAAAAGAGACTTGTCCAAGGCTACCAAGTGAGCTTGGGACAGAGCCAGAACCAGAGTCTAGAGGCTGGCTCCTCCCGGAGTGTCTGTTTTTCCCCCCACAAGGCTATATTCATAAACCACGAGGCCCTTAAATAAGTGAGCACACCAACAGGGGCCGGGCCACCCTCAGTTCTCACCACACATGGTGGGGAAATGGCCATTCACCCAAGCCACCTGATGAGGCAAATGACAAAGCAGGACAGTAAGTGCTAGTTTATCCAGAGGAGGAACAGAAAGTGAACACAGCCAGGACCTGTGCGGGGAGAGGGAAGAAACTAGCAAAGCACTCCTCAACCTTACATGGACCGGGCTCTGTACTTACCACATTAATTCTGCTGTGAGATTTAAAGATGTCCTCAAAGACAAGAGAGCCTCAAAACTGCTTGGGCAAGTGGGGCAATGCTTCATGTCTAACCCACTCTGTGGTCTTAGGAGGGCAGCTGCCCCTCTCCAGGCTAAGGTAGCTTATTTATAGGACATTATCACCCTGTAAGGCCCTGCATGACCAGCCATGCCTGGACAGCATCTCAATCTGTCATGTTTTCAGCTGCAGCAGAAGGCACACGGGAGAGAATCAAAGTGTTTCCAAATGCTCCTGTACTTAACCTCGTGCAGAGTCTGACCTGAGTTCAAGGGATCCCAGGAGCCTCATGATGAGGAAAATAAGTCACTGCCATAGCAACGGAGCCCCAAGGAACACCTGCCAGGAAAAGGTTACACCAGGGAGATGGAAACCTGTTTAAAATACTCTCTCCAGTCACAGAGTAAGAAATGGTCACTGCGGAAAGTTAGAAAAGACAAGAATATACACATATATCTATATATGGAAGAATAAAATAATAACCCCAATCATTGCATTCTGCAGATCTTACCTGAATGGTTTTTATTCTTCCCAAATCTTTCTTCCCTCAGTTATGGACTGAACTTTGTATGTTGAAACCCTGACCCCCAACTGGACTATATTGGAGATAGGGCCTTCAGGGCAGTAATTAAGGTTAAATGAGGTCACAAGGATAGATCCCTAATCTGAGAAGATTGATATTCTTACAAGAAAAGGAAAAGATGCCAAAGATCTCTTTCTCTCCACATGCACATAGGGGAAAGACCACATGAAGACATAGAGAGATGGTGGCCATCCACAGACCAGGAAGAGAGCCTTTATCAGAAACCAACCTTGATGGCACCTTGATCTTGTAGCTCTGGCCTCCAGAATTGTGAAAAAACAAATCTCCGTAGTTTAAGCCACCCTACCTGGTGGCTTATTACCTGGTACTTTGTTATGGTAGGCCTAGGAAACTAATATACTGTGTGTGTGTGTGTGTGTGTGTGTGTGTGTGTGTGTGTGTGTGTGTGGATACTGATATCTTAACTATAGAGTCTAGACTTAGTCGTTTTGTTAAACTCACACAGCAATTAAAGTCAATGTCTTCTTATTTATCCCTCACAGTATTTCCCAGCCCCAAACAGAGTATGAAAAGGAAGCTCTTAGGTTCCATAACTAGCCCAAGATCACACAGCCAGGAACGGATGGAGCTTGGATGCAAATCAAGGCCTGTCTGATCTTTTCCCACTGCACTAGACAACCTTCATTCAAAATAATAATGGGTAACAAAAGAAAGAGTGTGTTCTAGCTGATTTGCGAATTTGCCAGAGTCACAAAGGGGGTTAGTGCTATAGGGAGACAAACAAAGGGTGGTCAGCGTCTTGAGTAGATATGAGAAATGAAGTCTTGACCATGGTAAACTGGACCTGGACAGGAGGTGCCCAGGGCACCTCAAATGGAAAGCCACCAAGTCAGAGGGGCCTGAATTCTACCAGGCATCCCAGGAAGTCATCAAAAGAACCATAAGTATGGGGCGCCTGGGTGGCTCAGTCAGTTAAGTGGCCAAATCTTGATTTCAGCTCAGGTCATGATCTCAGGGTCATGAGACTGAGCTTCAAGTCGGGCTCTGTATTGGGCATGGAGCCTGCATAAGAGTCTCTCTCTCTCTCCCTCTGTCCCTCTTCCCTGCTCGCTCTGTCTCTAAGGAAAAAAAAAAGCCCCTTTCTGGAAGGGTAGATGACAACCACTTCCTGCCTTTTATAAGTGGGGTATGAGGGGATCATTTATTTTTTGTCCTTTGCCTATGGGGTATCTGGCTAGTCACGCAAGAAAATTGATCTGGCTCTCGCTGCACTGCCCCAGAAGTAGGAGCTTGGGCAAAGATGGATCAATGCATTCATTATCTACTATGAAGTATTTAAATAAGAAATCTGTCTCTAATCCAGAACACAGTGTATGCATATATTCAGGATAAAACGAATAATGATCAAACATTTAAAATGCAACAGATAAGTCTAGAATGAACTGGAATATCTTGTTATGCCAGAAGATACAGAGTGATAAGAAAAATGATAAGAGCATGTATGTCATGGGGAAACAAGAGCTAGCTTGAAGGAACTCCCACTGGCCAAATCTGAAACCATGTGAATGCCAAAGTAATTCGGAACACTGATGAATTACAAACCATTGAAAAAAAAATACGGAATCCATGAGTTCTTACCAATAAAACATAGAGAAAGAAAGGAGAGGCGGGAGGGAGGAAATAAATGGGAGGAGGAGAAGTGAGGGTTACACTTACAGTAGAATTCTGAGTGCCAACCCAGTGATGCGGGGCAGGGAGAGCTATAGTTAGAAAGTACCATTTTGCAACCATCACAGTAAAGACTGGTTCAGGCAAAAGTGAGTCATGAATGCGAAATATAGGAGGAAATTTTGATGAGGAGTGGGACAGTGGCACAATATTCAAGTGTTCGTCCACAGACCATAAAGGAAAAAGAATAAATGTTATGTGTATGTGTATCCCGATCCTGGACTGGCTCTTGTACTAAAAGAAAAAAAAAAAAATGCCATAAAAGACATTATTAGGTCAATTAGGAAACAGATCTGTCTGGAATGCAGACAGATTAAAGTATGTTACCAGTGTAAATGTATGAAGTTCATAACTGTACTTTGGTTGAGTAAGACAATATTCTCATTCTTAGGAAATACAGACTGAAGTGTGTATTAACTTAGTCTGCTCAGGCTACTATAACAAAATACCAGAAACTGGATGCCTTGAACAGCAGACATTTATTTCTCACAGTTCTGGAGGATGGGTAGCCCAAGACTGAGGTACCAGCACATTTGGTTTCGCAGTGAGAACCCACCTTGTGGCTTGCAAATGGCTGCTTTTCTCCGTGTCCTCACCTGGTGGAATGAAAGTGAGCTCTGGTCTCTGTCTCTCTCTCTCTCTCTCTCTCTCTCTCTCTTTCTCTCCCTCCCTCCCTCCCTCCCTCTCTTTGTTCTTATAAGGACACTAATCCCATCATAGAGACCCTACCCTCAAGACTTCATCTACATCCAGTCATCTCCCAAAAGCCCCACTGCCAAACACCATTGCACTGGAAGTCAGGGCTTCGACATATGAATTCAGGAGAGACACATTCAGTTCATAACATTCTGTCCCTGGATCCTCCAAAATCACATCCTTCCAACATGCAAAATACATTAATTCCACCCAACATCACCGGATGCCTCAACTCACTCCAACATCAACTCTAAAGTCTAAAGTCCTACGTCTCATGTAAATATCTAAATCACGTAAGGGTGAGGTAGTTCATCCTGAAGCAAAACTCTTTTCCAGCTGTGAACCCATGAAACCAGAAAAGTTATATCCTTCCAAAATACAATGGTGGGACGGCAAAGGATGGACATTCCCATTCCCAAAGAGGGAAATCCGAAGGAAGGAAGAAAGAGGTAACGGGTCCCAAGGAAGGCCAAAACCTAGCAAAGTAAATACCACTAGATGCAGAGGTTTGAGAAGAATCATCTTTGGGGCTGGACCTGGGTGGTTCAGTGGGTTAAGTGTCCGAATCTTGGTTTCAGCTCAGGTCATGATCTCACAGTTCATGGGTTTGAGTCCCGCATTGGGCTCTGTGCTCACAGTGCAGAGCCTGCTTGGGATTCTGTCTCCCCCTCTCTCTCTGCCCCTCCCTGCTCTCTCTCTCAAAAATAATTAAATAAACATTTTAAAAAATCCTCTTTGGTTCAATGTCATGCCTCATGGACCCACTGGGGCCAGTCAGGAGTCATACCCCCAAGGCTCTGAGTAGCTGTCATCTGGCCTAATAAAACCACAGCAATGCCCCCCTCCCACCTTTGAAACCAAGGACGCAGCCCTGATGATTTCTGAATCACATTTGGGATCATGCTTTTCCTGCTGTAAGGCACAATGACAGTTTGCAGCCAAAGAGCTCTGTGGTCTGGTCCTGTAGTATCTAAGAAGCCCAGGAGCCTTCCTCCACTTCGTCCTGTATCCGTTTCCTTCAGCTCAAGCTGGCAGTGTTTCTGCTGAGGTGGCTGATTAGCTCTGTGGTTCACACCCTTGCTGATCTCTTTATCAAGTGGTCTTGGGCCACCCCTTAGTTTCCTCTTCAGAACAAGCTTTCTCATTTTTTTGCAGTATAGATAAGCCAAGAATTTTCAAATCTTTAAGCTCTGTTTCCTTTTTGCTAAACAATTCCTTTTTAAATTCATTTTTGTCTACTTCTATCTCACTGAAAGCAGCCAGGAGAAACCAAGCTACTCCTTCAACATTTTGCTTAGAAATTACCTTAGATAAATATCCAACTTCTTTGCTCAAAAGTTCTACCTTCCACAAAACATTAGTACTCAGTCAAAATCTCTGCCACTTTATAATAAGGATCACTTTTTCTCCACTGTTCAATAACATGTTCCTCATGTCCACCTGAGATCTCACCAGAATGGCCTTTATCATCCATATAACCTGCCAGCATTCTGTTCACGATTATTTCCATATTCTCTAGAAAGATAGAAGCTATCTCTCCAGCTCCCATCTTTTTTTAACTTTTAATGTTTATTTTTGAGAGAGAGAGAGAGAGAGAGAGCGCACATGTGCACAAGCAGGGGAGGGGCAGAGAGCGAAGGAGACAGAGGATCCGAAGCAGGCTCTTCACTGACGGCAGTGAGCCTCATGTGAGTCTCAAACTCAGGAACCATGAGATCAGAACCTGAGCCACAATCAGATGCTCAACCAACTGAGCCACCCAGACACCCTGGCTCTCCTCTTTTCGAGTCCTCACCAGAATGTCCCTTAGCATCTTTAGTTCAAGCATGCCCTCCAAATCTCCTCCAGCTTCTGTCAATTGCCCAGTTCTAAAGCCACTACACATTGTTAGGTTTTCTTATAGCTGCACCCCACTTCTCAGTACCAACAAATCTTAGCTCAGGCTGCTATGACACAATACCATAGACTGGATGGCTTAAGCGACAGGCATTTACTTCTCATGGTTCTAGAGGCTGGGGAAGTCCAAGGTCAAGGCGCCAGCAGATTTGGTTCCTGGTAGAGCTGCCCATCCTGGCTTGTAGACAGCCACCTTCCTCACATGGCAGATATATCACGGGGACCCACACTCAAGACCTCATCGAAATATATTTATCTCTGAAAGACCCCATCCCAAACACAATCACATTGAAGGTTAGAGCTTCAACAAATGAGTTGATATAGTGGGGGGGAGGGGTATAAACTTTCTGTCCTCAGGAATTAATGTCTACAATATATACAACTTACTCTCAAATGAAAACCTATTCTGAAGAATGAAAAGAGCAGATGATATAGCAATGGGGTAAAATGAAAAAGTAATAGGGTCCGGATAAAGGCTATACAGGCAATCTTGGTTTTGGTCATATTATTGCAACTTTGCTGAAAGTTTCAAGTATTTGCAAATACAAAGCTCAAAAAAATTTTTTTAAAGAATTTGGAGAAGTTTGGAGGCAGTCCACTGAAGGAGCAGAAGGTTCTCTGGACTATACTCAACAAATATTTATTGCACACCGACTACATAATGGGCACTGGTCCAGGCATTTGGGTTTAAGAGTGAACCAAACAGACAAACGCGCCTCCTCTTGGAGCCCATACGCCATGGTGGGAGAGCCAGGCAATAAATGAGATGGATAACCAGGATGATGGTAGAGACAGGCGTGGACTGGGAAGGCACCAGCAGGGAGCCAGGGAAGAGCCTGACCCAGCTGTGACGAGGCCTTCGTTCATCCTGCACAGGTCTGCCATTACCCTATGTGGGTTGTGCGGACCACCTTTTCTTCCTGGGCCTCGGTCATCCTGTTTGGAAAATGAAATGACCCCACAAGATCGTGGGCTCCACAAGCACAGGGAACATGTCTGTCTCTGTTTTACTGCTGTTGCGGGCTGCTGAATTCCAGCTCCCTTCACAGAGGCTGGCACGGAGCAGGTAATCAATGAGAATTTGTGGCATGAATTCGTGGCTAGTTGATCTCCAAAGTCCTTTTACGCCCTGTGAATTCCAATACAAAGGATGTCCTATCACATCAGACATCACACCGGATTCTGTAGACATTAAAAGGATAATGAGGGAATATTATGAACAACTTTAGGCCAATAAATTCAATAACTCAGAAGAAACGAACAAATGCCTTGAAAGACACAAACTACCAAAGCTCAGTCAAGAAGGAACAAGTAACACGATTAGCCCTAAGTCTATTAAAGAAATTGAATTTGTAGCTAAAAAAAACTTCCCACATGGTAAATTATAGGTCCAGATGGCTTTATTGGCAAAACCTACCAAAATTCAAGAAGAAAAAAAAAAAAAGAAAAGAAAAAGAAGAATACTATTTCTACACAAACTCTTCCAGAAAATTGGCAAATGAACCTCGATCCAAATCCCACCTCTAACGTTTCCTTTCTGCTCTCCCCTGAGCAACTCACTGAGACTCTTCGAGCCTTGGTGTCCCCACTGAAATGGCCTCACTGAAATGGTGCTCATACCAACCTGGGCCTGAAACAAGTATTGAACAACTGGCACAGGCTATGGTCTCAGGATAAGCCCCTGTATGTGATCAGAGAACGTCCCAGTTGAAATCCAATCAGCACACATTCTGGCCATGCACGCGATGTAGGCTTTCTCTCCCCAGCCTGGAAGAACTTCGTAGGCAAACCTACCATAGCCTTAAACTAAAATATTTACAGGATGGGGGTCTACATCTTCACTAATCATCTGGAAGAGGTGCCTAAGAAGAGGGCAGCCTCCCAGATCCAAGAGACTTTGCAGGGCTCCTCCGTGCTCTCTCTTCTCGATCGCTGCCGCCTGCCAGTCTGGAGATCATACCTATTCTCTCCGAGGTCATACTCTCCAGTCCCAAAGTGCCCAGCATGGCCTGGAAATCCTGCTCTGTTCCTCTAGCTGGCCCCTTCCTCTGCTCTCCTCTTTGCTTTCTTTGCTTAAACTTCCTCTACAGAAATCCCTCTTCCCCTCAGCCTCCCTACAAAAAGCCTCCTTTTCTTTACATCCTCCTTTGCAGAGAAAAAAGAAGCCCTTTCATCCTTCCACTATAAACCACCTCCAGCTACACTTTTCCTAGGCTTCTTCCCTTCTGACTCCGTCCCATGGGGCTTGATCCTCAACTGGGCTTTGGATCAACTCCCTCCTCCCCATGATTTACTTATTATCGCCTCTTTTTACTATATTCACTTCCTCCCTCTATTAACTGGTTTCTCCTCACTGACTTAAAAACTTTTTTTTTATTGTGGTAAAATACAACATAAAATGATCCATTTTAACCATTTTTAAGCGTACAGCACAGTGACATGAAGTCAATTCATGCTGTTACACAACCGTTGCCACCCTCCATCTACACAACTTCCTCATCTTCCCAAACTGAAACTCTACACCCATTAAACAATAATTCCTCCTCCCCATCCCAGGATCCAGAAACCACCGTTCTACTTCCTGTCTCTATGAATTTGACTCCTCTAGGAACCTCATGTAAGCGTAACCACGTAGCATGTGCCCTCTTGTGACTCCCTTCCCACTGTCTTTTAAACGTACTCCATTCTCTCCAATCTAAAGAATGAGAAGAACAGAAACTGGTCCTGGAGGCTTCGACCCTCTACAGCTATCGTCCTACTTCGCTTCTGCCCTTCAGAGCCAGCCTTCGTGAAAGAACTGTCCACATTTGCCTTTCCCACTCACCCTTGACCCTATGCTCCAATGTGGTTTCTGGCTTCACCACTCTCCCCGACAGCTGCTGTTGAAGGTGCTGGGTGGCCTCGCTTTTGCCAACGAGAGAAGAGTGTTTTTCAATCTTTACCTCTGTTGGCCTCAGCAGAGACAGTGCTGATGACCTCCTCTTTCTATTTTTGTTACCCAAAGCCCTGCATAGAACTTCTGCCTACACCCTGTCCCTCATGCTCTCATCCGGCCCCGCTGTTTCATCGCCTCACAGATAAAGATGACTCGCAAATTCCCACGTCCGGCCCAGAGCCCTCCACTGAACTCCAGCCCCCTCTGTACAGCTGCCTGCTTGACATCTCTTCACAGGTATCTACCAGGCAGCTCCGATCAACCCTATCCAGAGCCATGGTTTCTATCCTACCCTCCTCTCTGACCCTAGCCCTCACAACCCAAAACGTCTTCAAGTTACTTACAATCCCTGTGACTTCCGGCCGGCCAGCCACACAAGCCCAGTACCACCTGCTGCCCCTCTCCCTTCACCCCTCACTAACACCTGTGGACCACAGATGCCAAATAGCTCTTGAACCTGTTCTCTTCCCACCCTCCCCCTCATTTCTACTCTGTGGCAACTACCAGCATTTCATTAACTGTGGCGAACTGTGCCTCCTAACTGTGCCTCTCTCCACGCGCTGCAGGGCCTCTGCTCAGACGGATGCCGGCGATGTTTGCCAAGCGCAAGTCTGGTCATGCCGCCGAGGATACTCCTGACCACAGCGCCTTGACTCGGAGCACCCTTACGTTTGTTCAGCCTCAGCGCTCACCACACCCCCATGCGCATTACTCCCTCCCCGGGCCCTCGCCTTCCCCTGTCCCCTTCCACACATGGCCTTACCCAGGCTGTTGCCTCTTCGTGAGAGGCCCCAGCCCTTCTCATCCTCTATGCCTACACAGCTGTGTCACCCCCTCGCAACTCCTGATATCCCTGATCAGGGAAAATTTCCCTCTGTGGGCCCTGGTAGCACTTTGATCCTGTCCTCTGCAGTTCTCTGTTGCAACTTTCTATGTCCCTGCATGACGATTATATCTGTAGGCAGCACATGAAAGGGCCCACTGTATCCCCCAAGCCCATCTCAGTGTCTGCCCACGTAAACGTAAGAGTGGCCATCATCCATCGATGTATGTGCCGGGTACGAGGTGCTCGGCATGGTCTTCTGGCTTATTCCCCATAACGACCTTGTGCTGTGAGGAAGGTACTATTATCCTCCCCTCTCCACAGAGGAACAGACGGAGGAGGCTTAAGTAACTTCCACAAGATCATTTAGCCACTACGAAGCAGAGCGGGTTTCAACCCTAGGCGGCTCTACATACCGCCTCCTACCTTCCACTCAGTACTGCCCATAGTTGTGAAAGGGGATGATGGGAGGGAGAGAAGGAAGCAGAATAAACATCTCTCCTGGATATTCAGGAACCATCTTACATAGAAGTACAGGTTAAGCCTTAGCACTTCCTGAGGTGCCCTCCAGCTCCAGGGTTTCTTGGACTGGGTTACAAGAAGGAAAAGGAGAAAGAAGGAAAATCTCATCCCAACTCCTCTGCCTGATTTCCTAGATTTGGCAGGGTCCAAGCAGCCAGGAAGTTCTAGCCTCATCTGCCTCTACAGGGCAACACAAATCCATACCCCACCCCCACGATAGCCAGATCTGTCTGAATGTCTCCTTCATTTCCTATCGGCATCTCTGTCCTGCCAATACCACTTTTTAGAATGCCTCCCTATCACTATTTCTCCAAATCCTGCCCATCTTTCAAAGTCTAGCTCTGATGCCACGTGCTTCAGGAAGCCCCTTGCTGACCATTCTATCTTTTTTTTTAATCTGCCCTCTTATAGTTTATAACAAAAGTAGACTCGAACCCAAAGTATACGGTTAAATAATAAATAGGAACTGAAAGCACTTAGAGTCTACTGAGGATAGAACAGTGACAGAAAGTGACATCATCATCAAGGGATTTGAGTAAGAATGGAAAACAAGATGGCACCCACTTGCAAAGAAGTTCAGTTCATCAATCCTAGTTCCCTCATGAAAAGGTTCCTAGGAGTGTGGGCCTCAAATGGAAAGTGGGCCATGTAGGAGGCAGCTTCTGCCCACTGGGGAGTTCCTCAAGGGCAGGCAGTGAAGAGATCACTGTCTGAGAAAAACAGAAGTGGAGCCCTGGCAGAGGAGTGGAGAAATGCAGGCCTCCTGCAACACTGCAGAAAGGGCATGATGATCACCCCAGAATGCATTCCATGCCCACGGAGTCCCAGGCAACGGACAGAGTCTAAACACTGACGTAAAACAGCCAAAGTCTGTATGTTTACTCAGAGAACAGACAACACTGACGGTCATGAGTGAGGTGAATGGGTGTCCAGACGTCTCATGCTAGTTTTGATACTCATGTCTTCCAGTTTTTGGGGTTTTTTTGAAACCACTAATTAAAATCTATTAACAGAACTCTGTGGCAAGAGTATGCTCCAGTTTCTATTCGTTTTGAGAAATCAGCATATGCTACCTGGAAATACTTCAGGAAGCCAATTATCTAGGGGAATTCATGAGGTAATACATGAATTCTAACGCCATATAACACATAATCATGTGGTGATGGTGTCTTTCAATATTTGCAGACTATTTTACAGCTTATGAAGCATGTCCACATTCTTGCTTCACTTACTTTTCACAGCAGCCCTCACTGTCTGATATTCTCTGCTACGTTGTCCCTCATGCAATACTCCGGATATAACCTGGCAGCTACGGGGACTGCATAACTCTGTTTTCTCCGGGCACTGGACAACTCCGTTAATACAAGCTAATGCCCCGGGAGCTTTTTCATGAACACATCACCAGGTTGGATCTTGGGATCACTGTCTTCTCCTTCTCCAGTGAGGAATCCAGGACTCAGGAAGGTCATGGGACTTAATTCATTTGGCATCTTGGATGTGCTCCTAGCAGATGGGTTCTACGTTAGAGCCCATCCTGTGGTCCTTCCCTCACTCCAGAGCTGCAGACAAGAAATTTTACCTGAGAATTCATCAGGCGAATAGTGGTTTTCGTGCCCACATCTTGTTGGAAATTGGCTGTGGGCGCCCCATTAAATCTCAGGACTGCGTCATGATCATCTATAAACCACAAGGAAACAGAAAAGAGGTGATGAGCACCAGCAACATGAAGAAACAGAGAATGGTCTGGAGGGAGAGAGGGCAGGAGGAAGGGGAGGGGTGAGAGAATAACACTTCCCAATCTTTATCCCATCAGGACACACAGGGGGAAAGGGTCACATGCGTATGGGGCAATCAGGTACCGTTTGCAGACAGAGAGGACCACCTGTCCGCCCGGCCACGGAGAAAGCTAAGGAGGCTCATACTGTGGCATCCCTGAAATCCACTCAATGGTTCCAGTGTGCCCGGGCACAACAGAAAAGTGAACGGGGCCAGTGTGCTACCGAAAGTGCAATCACTGTTCCAGCTACCAAAGGAGCAAACCAAATAATCTTTTGGTATTACCAGTAGGTCATACTTCTCAATCCCTGTCAGAAAAACAAAGACTCTACCGTAGGCTCAGGGTAACCCACGAGTGCAAAGTCCCCGTAGCACTCTGAAAAGCTTGCAGTGCTCAGGGAATTGGAAGCATTTATTATGGCACCCAAGACACCTCCCTAAGTGTTCCATTAGGAACCTGAGGCCCAAAGAAGGGTCACAAACCCGGGTGGTGGCAGAGACGGAACAGCAGGTCGTAGATCTAAACTGAACCCCACATTTTCTACTTAAAAAGAAAACCTCTTGGGGTACCTGGGTGGCTCAGTCGGTTGAGCATCCAACCCTTGGTTTCGACTCAGGTCATGATCTCACGGTTCATGAGAGCGAGCCTCGTGTCTGAGATCGAGCTCTGTGTCATCGGGCTCTGTGCTCACAGCACAGAACCTGTTTGGGATTCTCTCTCTCCTTCTCTCTGCCCCTCCCCCATGCTCGCACATGCACTTGCTGTCTCTCTCTCTCTCAAAATAAACAAATAAACTTTAAAAATACTAAAATAAATGAAAAAAAAAAAGCCTCTTTGTCAGAAGCAATGTCTTAAACCCAGGCAAGATCAAACAGGCCATGTTTTTAAAAATCCATTCACTCCCTGTCTCTAGTTCCCTGTCCTTGTAGCTGTTTCAGCAGAGCTTGAAAGACCTGGAGAAGTTTCTCTACGTGGCACTGACCAATCTCATGGAGGAGAGAACTAACGACGTTTAAGATCTATCCCAACCCTGAGCCAACCTCCTATGAGCTCATCCCATTTTACTTGATCAAGCAAGTTTGGGGTTCACCCGTAAAATCTGCACAGGGTTTGGAGGTCAGCCCAATTCTCTGCTGTTGTATTTCCCTCCTTGTGGGAAATTTATTTGGGGTGGTTCGTCATCCACAGAGGTGGCATCAAAAGGTGGAGGGGGGCGGGACAATACAAGACGATCCGAAAAAAGAATACCCATAGAGTTAAGGGATGAAATCCTCCCTCTTTATTTCAATTCTAATCTAGGTCTTAAGCCTCAGGAGTCTAGACATCTCAGCCACAAAAACAACCTGATCTTAATCCTAGGACAAATTTTATCAAAATGGGCTCGGAAGTTACATGACGTGTCCATAGTCCGCACTTTATCAGCTTACAGGGCAGGCATACTGAACTGCAAATAGGGCAGAAGGCGTATCTTTACACAACTCAGATTGCAACACATTTGGCAGAACTGGTCACTGGCTTCAAAAGTGACCGGCGGTAATCACACCAGAAACATAGATGCATCAGGAACTTGACTTAGTCAGCTCCCCTATTTCACAGGCGAGCAAACGACTAATCTGAGCACCCCAGTACCAAAAAAATGACAAACTCAGATGGAGTAACTGAGAATTGAATAAAAGGACTATTTCCAAAGTTGTAGGTAGAATTTACTTTTTTTTTTTTTAAGTTTCGTTATTTATTTTTGAGAGAGACAGAGACAGCACGAGTGGGAGAGGAGCAGAGAAAGAGAGGGAGACTGAGAATTCTGAGCAGGCTCCGTGCTGTCCGCACAGAGTCCGACAGGGGGCTCGAACTCACCAACCCATGAGATCATGACCGGAGCCCAAACCAAGAGTCAGATGCTTAACTGACTGAGCCACCCAGGCACCCGGCAGGTAGAAGTTAAAGAAATCAACAAGGAATGGGTGAAACCCCAGGGATGGCCACAGTGGGAGCCATTCCTACCCTTGCACCTAACGTGGCAAGCAGAGCAGAGGCCCTGAACTGAAGAAGGCCACCTGTCGGGACTGGTGGCTGTTAGGGGAATACAGCTACTGCTAATGTCTAGGCAGTGAGAAGGGAATCGATTCCTCAACCTCTCTCTCCTCCTTGCCTCTGATTTCTCGGCCTGAGGGTAAAGAGAGAGAGCAGGGCTCAGAGACAGAGAGGGCTGCTTGAAAGGAGCTGAACTTTTAGTCGGGGAGAGAAGCACCCTGTGGTTATTCTGCACGGAAAGAGCTGGGGGCAGGAGGCGGGGGGGACAGGCACTCCGACTTCACTCTCTCCCTTCTCAGTTTTACAGCAGCACTTGTATTGTCCAGTCCCAAATAAAAGCCAGAGGAGAAGGAAGCCCAGCTGACATGGTCCCAAATGTAAATTCCCAGGGCACAGAGTCAGACAGGAAAAGGAAGAGAGTGGGTCTGGAGGGCTAAATGGAGAACACCCAGCACCAGAGGCTTAGGATACATCCTTGGTATTGACCATCAGGAAACATGTTTTTGTTCATTCAACAAATACTGATTAAGCACCTATTTCTGTCGGGCACAGTTCTAGGTGGTAGAGACAATGGCCATGAGCAAGAAAGATAATAAGGTCCTTGCCCTTAGACCTTAGATCTTGTAATCTACTGCAAGGAGGAAACCAATAAATGAGCCCAGCAACCTCTACTCAAGATAATTACAGACTGTGATTAATACTATGGCACAGATAAAGTGAGCTGTGTAACAGGGGCCCTGAAGGGATCTCCTTTGTATGGAGTGATGATTTGGGACGTGCTGCTGCCATCCAAAGGGAGGCCAGGCACAAGAAGGGTTTAGGGAAGTATATTTCAGCCAGAGGGTGCAGTACTGTGGGGACCCTAAGGAGAGTAAGGAGACGAGTGAGGTGAGAGAAAGAAAAGATGCGTTAAAGAAGCTGGCAGGAACCCGGCCACACAGGCTGTGGAGGCCACAGGTATGAAGTCTGGATTTTATTCTAAGGAAGAAAAAAAAAATCAATCAAAGAAGAAAACTTTAAAACAGGCCACTAAATTGGGCTCATAAAGAAAGAGGACAGCATCCTCGTTTGCCAAAACAGTGCTTTGCTAGTGAAGGCAAAGAAGTTCTGAAATCAAATAGGCCTCCGGGAAGTCGCCAGGAAAAATCCACAGCTACTGGGAGCCCAGCAAATGAGCCCTGCAAGGGGAAGGCTGCAGAAAACAGGGGCCACCACTTCTGTTTAACTTAGAATGAGAGAGAGGGACACAAATTAGAAAATGAAGAAATAAATGCACCACCATATGCTCAGGATATAACTGCATGCCAAGAATATTCAACAGAATCAGCTCATTAGTAAATTCATCAATACACCAAAATCTACCGCCTCCAGGTATAGTAACTCTAAATAGCTGGAAATAATAATGAAAGAAATTTTATCATAGTTTAGACCAACCTCTTTGTGTATTTTCAAATGAGCTTAATAAATCATGTAAGCATATTTGGAAGGCTGAATTCTGGTTCTGGTCAGGAAAACTAGATATAATACACATCAGGGCGAGGAAATTATGGCCTGAAGGCCAAAACTGGCCCATTCTCTGTTTTGCAAATAAAGTTTTATTGGAACATAATGAGGTTCATTCATTTACTACTGTCTAGTTTGCTTTTCCACTACAACCGCAGAGTTGAGTAGCTGTGAGAGACACTCTATGGCCTCAAAACCAAAAATATTTGCTGCCCAGCCCTTCATGGGAAATGTCTGCCGATCCCTGATACAAACAATCATACCTTCTGAGCTACACAATCCAGGGATGTCTTCTCAGTCCTCATTCTGCACAAGAACTCCATCTGCCCAGAATCTGCCCAAACTCCACTCCCCTTGCCTTGCATATGACACACACCCAGTTCTCCCTGTTCCTTCTCACTGGCCTTCTGAATGTCTCCGCCTTCCCTGTTCTTTCTCCACCTCTTAATGTTTATTTATTTTTGAGAGCGAGAGAGACAGAGTGTGAGCAAGCGAGAGAGACAGAATGTGAGCAGGGGACGGGCAGAGAGAGAGGGAGACACAGAATCTGAAACAGGCTCCAGGCTCTGAGCTGTCAGCACAGAGCCCGACGCAGGGCTCGAACTCACAAACCACGAGATCATGACCTGAGCTGAAGTCGGACGCTCAACCGACTGAGCCACCCAGGCGCCCCTCTCCATCTCTTGAATGTATACTTTCTCTAGGTTTTCTCCTCAGCCCTCTCCTGGACTAAACTATCACCTCAGCACAAAGGACTCCTCAATCTGATCTCCCACCCTGACCCTGCCCCGGAATCAAATACCCAATCACATAGATATCTACCCAGGAAATTGACAAACACATCAGACTCAGCATTTCCAAGACAGCACCTGTCTTCCTCTAGAAGCAGGCTCCCCTGTGATAGGAGACAGCCCGCTCCCAGGCTAGAAACTCTGGCACCTGCTGATCACTCAAGGTCATTTCTAGTTAGACACCAGTTTCTGCCTCTTCTCAAATCAGACCCACCACCACGATCACTGCTCAGACAATCCTGGCACTTCTCCCCCGGAAGTTCTCAACTAGAATGCCCTTCTCCTATGGGACAGCAAGTAAGTGAGAATATGAAGGGATTTTTTTTTTAAGCTGATAAGGGATTCATCACATCAAAATTTTTATTTTATGTTTTATTTGAGAGAGAGAGAGAGAGAGAGAGTGAGTGAGCGGGAGAGGGGCAGAGAGAGAGAATCTCAAGCAGGTTCCATGTTGAGCATGGAGCCCGATGTGGGGCTTAATCCCACGACCCTGGAACCTGAGAGTTGGACACTCAACCGACTGAGCTATCCAGGCACCCCGCTGTCTCTGTTTAAAATATTGCTGTTCTGCAGAAGATCTTGTTAGAAAAGTGAGCTCTGTCACTACCAATAAGCACAACACTATAATGGATATTTAAAAATAATAGAAGCACTGATTCCTACTGTATCTTCAGGTCCTGAGATTCTGTAATTTTACTGATTACACGAGGACTAATTGTCTCTTTTGGCCTCACCTACCTGAATAATTTTCAGCCTTTCTGTTTGAAAACGATTACGGGAGTAGGCATTCTTAACCTGGGGACTGTGGACCAACTTCATGGGATTCATGAATCTCTAAAATCATGTGCAAAATACCTGTGGGTTAGGTGTGTATAAAGTGTGTGTGTGTGTGTGTGTGTGTGTGTGTGTGTGTATTAAATCAGTCTACGCGTTTTTCCAGAGAGAAAGTCCACAGCTTCCAGCCAATTATTCTTAGAGGTCTCTGTGACCCCACAAGGTTAAAAGTGAGAATCTATCAATTTGCTTTTTTAAGAAATCCTTCACAGTTAATAAAGATGGAAAGCCTGTCCATATTTATAAACATGTGTGCAACACAAAGAAATGCAGTTGCTTTAGGCTCCTTAGTTCCCTTATTGTGAGAGAATGTGTTTTGCATCCTTGTGAAATGAATCAGGCTAAAGAAAGCAAAGCACAGGAAGACTTCCTCTTCTGTCAGGCTCTGGAAGGCCCTGGAGCAGGTGAGGTCATATGTCTCCTTTTTTATTCCCTGCACATAACTGCCAGGAAAAATGGTCTGAAAGGCTCTCAAAGGAAGAAAAGTAGACCCAAATGGGATTCTCTGCAGCAGAAAGAAGTGGTGAGATCACATTTTGTGCTTCCCCAAATAGTCAGTACTTCCTAATAAAAGCTGCCAAGGTGACTGGCCCCACCCCCACTTCTGCTTTTGCCTTTCTGGTTTCTTTGGGGCTGTGTTTTCTAAAAACTCAGTGTGGAGGTTTTTTGTTCATCCGTAATGGATCCTTTCCTCCATCCTTTCTTTCTTCCTGATTTTTGCTCTGTAGTGGTCATGCTTAGAATATCCCAGGTGCTAGCTGATGCTCTTTTTCACGTGAAATCATCACTGTCTGCCGGGGCAGAATTGCGTTGCGGTTTCAGGGACAGCCCGATACTTCTATGAACTGGAACCGCCATCTGTATTTTTATGCACCGCATACAAGTTTGGAGTGATTTGCATAAACGTTAGAATAACCTTTTTCTATAGACTAGAGTTATAGTTTCAACTGTGTATTTCCCTGGAAAAACTTTGATCTTGAGACGTAACAAAAATTGCACGTTGGACTTCAAATGTTCTGCTTTTTAATAGGGCATCTCCTCTGGGCATTTAGCCTAACAAATGTTTCAAGGAATTCATTCATTCTTTATAAACTTTTTTTTTAAGTTTATTTTTTTATCTTGAGAGAGAGAGCAGGAAGGCTGAGAGGGAGAGAGAGAGAATCCCAGGCAGGCTCAGCACTGTCAGCACCGACCCCGATGTGGGGCTCGATCTCAAGAACTGTGAGATCATGACCTGAGCCGAAATCAAGAGTCAGACGCTTGACTGAGCCACCCGGGCATCCCTCATTCATTCTTTTATTCCTTCACGGATCGATCAACAACACAGAGCAGGAGCTTAGAATACAGAGGGGAAAGAGAGGGGGTAGGCCTTTTGCTGAAGGCCTAGGAGCATCAGGCAGCATGCCTCTCCCATAGCCTTCCCACTCTACCTGGAACCTGTCCAGCTATGTCTCCACTATTGAACATATTGGATGGTTTCAAATGGTTTGCTCTTACACACTGCACCACTAACAGGGGTTTGGGGCGGATAACTTAAGTGACTAGAGGGGAAATATCCACCGCAGTGGGTCCAGAAGACCAAACAAAGTAAGGTTAGTTTCATGGCTCCTTTTGTGTCCCTTGTAAAACTGTTTGCCCGAGGGATTGTGATAATGTGCCGTGTCTCCAGCCTCAAACCAGCCAATGGTGGGCACAGTAATTTTCAAATATTTTTGATACACGTATATGTAAGGTCTCTTAGATTTGTTTGCATTTTCATTTGAAACAATAGCATACTTCTAAAACATTATAACCAACAGGGATAACGCTTACTGTGCACCTGCTGTGTGCCCAGCGTGCCTTGCTTTTTAATCCTCCCAGTAATCCCGTGACGTCGGGACAATTACTGTTCCCATTCAACTGATGAGCTAAGTATTGGGGCTCAGAGATTACACAACTGATAAACAATGCACTGTCACTACAAACCGGGTCCTTTGACTCAAAGGCCTGGACACTCATCCTCTCTGCTCTTGCACCTATAGTGGTCATAGCTTTACAATAAAATTTGGCAGGGGCACCTGGGTGCCTCAGTAGGTTGAGTGTTCGGCTCAGGTCATGATCCCAGGGTTGTGGGATCGAGCCCTGCGTTGGGCTCAGCACTGAGCGCGGAGACTGCTTAAGATTTTCTCTCTTTCCCTCAGCCCCTCCCTCCCCCTGCTCATGCTCTCTCTGTAAAGTGAAATTAATCCATTAATTAGTAAAAAAGAGACAAGCAAAGCTGCTCTCGTTGATAAAGATGCTGGCAGCCTGGATCCCCACCCTTTCAGCTGCCCTATGGTACCTCTGACTCCTACACGAAGGCCTAAAAACACTGTCGTGGGCCCACTCTGCCAGTCCACGGAGCCGCACGTGGGCCCTTCCTCTCCAGTCCCACCCACATGCCCAGCTCCACAGGGGCACTGGCTGCTCAGCTCACCTTAACACCCCAGAACCTACCTATTTCTCGGCCGAGCTGGGAGGACTTCAGAGATCCTGCCGATGAGACCACAGCACACGTGCCCCACGGCCCAGCCTTGGTCCTAATGTTCTCCTTGGGCAGGAAGCCTTCCCACTCGGAGGTGTTGAAGGGAAAATCTGTGACCTCTACCATGGAGACGTTCACACGTTCCCGGAGGTGGCAGTGCAGGGCCTCGGCACTCAACTTGACCCCCGGCCCTGGCCCCTTATAGGACACTTTATACTTGTTCATATTCAGGTAATTCCTCCAGATCTTCTGCAGCCTGGGGATGAGGTTTTTGGAAGAGCTGTCCTTGTTCCACACCTGGAAGGAGGCCTCCGGCTTGGCCTTGGCTGGGCCCCGGGGGCTGCTGAGGGCCTGGCTGCCCCTGTGGGGGTCCTGGGTGCTGCTTGAAGTCTCAGCCTGTTTCTCCAGACCTCTCAACACCTGGAAATCCTTGCTTTGCAACTTAAGGGAATCATAGTAAGTCCCTTTCTTCTTCTCCTTCCACACACAGATGATTGCAAACAGCAGAAAGGCCAGCACACAGCAGCTGAACTTTTTCTTCAAGTTGGCGTGAATCATAATGAAAGATGTGCTCAAGGTAGCCACTCTGTTCTGAGCAGGAAACAGGCCTAAAAGAGGTAAGACGAGGCAAAAATTTTGTTTAGGTACACAAACCTTTGTTTAGGTAAACGAAACCTAAAAGTAGTGACAGGCAAGAGGTGGGACGATGAGCCAGGCAGCGGATTCAGGGTGAGGAGACTCACTTCCAACCTTGGTCCACTTCCCACCAGGCCCGCGGCCCACAGCAGCTTGAAGTCTGCATTCGGCCTCGGTTTGGGCTCTGAATGTAGACAAGCAGTCCTCAGACACCCCTTGTTCTTCTCTGAACCATAAACATGTCCTGTATTCTCCGACGACTCCTTCGTACGCCCTAAGTCTTGGTCTTGCATTGTCTTGGCCTAGCTCCCTGACTATACTCTCGAGCTAGGTGAGGTCAGGAACCATATCTTACACATCGTTGGGTTCCTAGGGCCTTGCGTGGTCTGTCAGGTGGAGGCACGCATGCTTGAAAAACTAGCAGAAAGAAGGAAGAGCAGGATAACTGGTCTACATCACAAGAGTCCGAACTCCCTGAAATCCTAAGGGGCCCAGCATCCTTTTTAAGATTGCCAGAAAGAGGGGCGCCTGGGTGGCTCAGTCAGTGAAGTGTCTGACTCCTCATTCGGGCTTAGGTCATGATCTCACAGTTTGTGAGTTCGAGCCCCAGGTCGGGCTCTGCACTGATGGTGCGGAGCCTGTTTGGGATTCTCCCTCTCTTTCTCTTTCTCCCTCTGCCTCTCTCTCTCTCAAAATAAATAAATAAACTTTAAAAACCAATTGCCAGAAACAGACCTCGGTCCACAGACAGGGGCTGTGACAGACAGACCTGGGTGTGGCGCACCTCTCTAAGGGCTTGGGTGTTGGACTCCTACATGAGAAGACCACCGACGGTTAGCTCACAACATGACATCCAGTTTCGTGGCGTGCCCCGCAAGAGTACTATCCGGTGGCAGGATGCTGACCCCCCTCATGGTAAAGCAGAGGAAATCTTGGTAAGACAGCACACACGTGACCAACTCAGGAGATAAAAACAAAGACGCAGGAAGCACCTACGATGGCATTTCATCTAATTTCACCATAAACCAGGGCCCCTGTGATGCACAACCCTAGCCAGTACCACATGCACAAGTGTCTAAAGGGAAGGGCGTCTCCTGAGCCGTGCAGAGACGCCCTGACCATCATTAGCCATGAAGGTGTTAGAGTCTCCATATTCATAGGTTAGCAACCCAAAGCTCTGAGAGGTTAAGAGAAGTGCCTAGGGTCACAAAGCTGAGTAAATGGTAGCATCGAAGTTCAAATTCAAGTGCACTGGGGTCCATAATCCATGTCTCTTTCACTATAAACCTGCACTAAACTGTTGCAAGTTCTGGAATGTGGATTTTATGACACACATAGAGCCTAATATGCCCCCTTACATCTGGGTAAAGACCTAGTTGGCTTTCCCGGAATTAATTGTGTAACTAGATGGCAAATGGAAGCACTTTGAACTCAAACAATGATCTGTATCTTTTGGAAAACATTAAATTCTCTCCTAAATAACTGGGTTTATTTACCATAATGAGTCTAAGCAATCACCTCTGGGGTTCTGCTAACCCACTAGAGACCCATAGTTCCTTCCCATGGAACCCACAGCTAAGGATATCTGGCCCAAGACATAGGAGTACTGGACTAGGTATTCACAAAACCTGGCTTCTCTCTCTGTTCTTGATGACTTTGGGCAAGTCACTAAACCTGTCGGCACCTAGGTTTACGTACAGTAATCCCTCTCTCATGCACAGACTACTAGGAGGACCAGAAAAAAATGGTGTTTGAACCAAGTCATTGTAAAGGTGTAGCAAGTGTTCTGAACAGACCAGAGAGCAGCCCCTTGGCTCAGGGCCATGTGGACGCCATGTGCGACAGGGAGAAATGGCAGAGTGGAACACTTGACTTTCAGGTCCTCATCTGAGACTCTTCAATGTAAGTGGCTTCCAGACCGTTCCTGGAACCCATGGGAAGTACCATAGGAACCAGTGGCTCTGGGGAGAATGGGCTCTCGCCTTGGGCTGCAGAAGTTTTGGAAGTGACGAAATGTACAAAGGGAGAAAAATGCAAACCTATGATCATGAAATCGGGGAGGGGCCTTGTTACATGTCAGAAAATTAAGGAATTCAATTTCCTCAGACACTCAGCCCAGCTAATCGCGTGACTACAATAGCTAAAGAACTCAGAAGAAGGGAAAGGAGCATTTAAAAAGTGCCTCCAGTATGGTATGGTAGGCTCTTTAGCTGCAATGACTAATTTATTTCTTTTAATGTTTATTTATTTTTGAGAGAGAGAGAGAGAGAGAGAGAGAGAGAGAGAGAAAGCGGGGGAGGGGCAGAGAGAGAGGGGGACAGAGGATCCGATGTGGGTCCTGCACTGACAGCAGTGAGCCCAATGCGGGGCTCAAACTCAAGAACCTTAAGATCATTACCTGAGCCAAAGTCAGACACTTAACTGATGGAGCCACCCAGGCACCCCTGCAATGTCTAATTTTATCTTTACTATAACACCATGAGATAGATATTCACAGCCCCATTTGAGAAAATGAAAACACTGATGCTTAGCAAAGTTACGGGGCTTCTCCAAAGTCAACCAGTAGTCAGTGCCTGAACCAGGATTCCAACCTAGGTCTATCTGACTCTAAAAGTTTATGGTCTTTGCACTAAAAGACATCTGTGTTGAAAAACAATGAAATGTCAGTGTTGACCAAACTCAGAAATCAGGGTCTCAGAAATCAGAACTCAGAAATCAGGGTCCCTAGAGGGACAACTTAACCCACAGACAATCATAGGAAAAAAACACCTTTGCCATCTGCAATGTCCCAGCCCTGACCAGTGTGCACTGTTTTACCCTCAGGCAGCCCCTTCACAAAAATTAGGCTTATAAGATCCACAATAACCCTGTCAGGTAAGCACAGGAAATCATATTAGCTCCATTTATAATTGAAAGAACTGATGTTATAGGAAGGAAGGGAGGGAGGGAGGGAGGGAAAGGGAAGGAAAGCGAAAGGGAAAGGGAAAAGGAAAGGGAAGGGGAAGGGAAGGAGGAAGGAAGGAAGGAAGGAAGGAAGGAAGGAAGGAAGGAAG